>NC_091124.1:42550000-42770000 GCF_040183065.1 Periplaneta americana
GATGACTGGGCGAAAGTGATATGGAGCGATGAAACAAAGATTTCTATATTTGGAAGTGACGGATTCAAATACGTTCGTCGCCGAAATTGAGAAGCTTTGAATCCTGAGTGCCTAACCTATGTAGAACTTCCTATATCTCTTTAGAAGATTTCCTTCGATCTTTCAATGCTAATCGACAAATCTGCCTCACATCTCTTAGACTTTCTTTAGGTTTTCTACCAGTCCTAGGTGTTGTTTTACAAGACTTTGTGGATTTGTACTTCTGACATACCTTCTGGACGCCAGACACTATAGCACCATTACCAAGTTTTCTTGCAATTTCCTTGAATGTGCAGCCTTCTTCTCGAAGTGTGAATGCCCTACTTCGTTTAGAAGGTGTCCGTCAGTCCTTTCTTGGAGCCATTGTCATAAAATGATCAATCAAGTTTGTTGTAAAGCAATCAGGTCTTAACCGAACGAAATCCTAAGTCAAACTAATGATAGAAACACACTAATAATGTCCATATTGTATGCTAACAGTGCTCAACAATGCTTCTACTCATCAACAATAATCTTAAAATCAACAGTGGACCAGTTTTTATTACAGTAAATAATGGGAAATTATAATGAAATCTGAATGTAATATTTAGACCTTAAACGACAAGAACATAATTTCCAAAATAGTAATGATTATTTATTGTTAAAATATTCAGGTTTTAATATAATTTACCTTTATTATAACCCCATAATTAAGAATCAGCCGCTAGTAACATGTTCAATTGTATAAAACTGTGAATAAATACAGATGTAATAATTCAGTACAAAAACAAAAAGTTTCCAGAATTATGGCCACCAGTGTAATTAACATTGTTAAACCTGTATTTTGCTTTTCACAATTGGCATTATTCTTTATTGCAGTAATCGATATTCAGCTATTTCAACTTGACAGTGTCTGAATAGGTTAAGTATTCGTAAATATACAATTATTAACATTTTGTGATCGAATTTTAGGGATATATTATTTACATTTTTATTTTATTCACGAAATAGTCCTAATAAATGTCACTCGAGGTCTGAGATTTTCCAGATAAATCTACTCGCTTCGCTCGGTGGATTTATCGGCAAATCTCAGACCTCTCGTGACATTACTACAGATAAATAATGTTTAGGTACGCGCTACTTGACGTACCGCGAGCAGTCAGGCATAAACTTAACAAGTGATGATATCTTGACTCATTCTATTAACATGGGTTTTTTTTTTCAACATAAAGTAGAATCTATTTAGACCAGGGATGTCGAACAGCGCTCTCGAGCTGTGAACTGCAGAGCCTTCACTCCTCCCTTACCGTGCAACGGTTGAACACAGATAGGAGGCAGTCCGGCCGAATGATAGTAAACAAAAGCGAAACTGCGGCGGCTGGTACTTGGATAACCTTTATACATCTTACCAATTGATTAGGAACTCAGTTTAGATTTGCACTTGATGAACTCTGATAAACAAAGAATGTAGCCTACATGAGGATGCATTATGATGATGATGATAATAATAATAATAATAATAATAATAATAATAATAATAATAACAATAATAATAATAATAGAGTTTTATCTACTGGGTCATTCCATGAATGTTGTTCGTTAGTGACGGAAATAAATCATAATAATAATGTTTTTAATATTATGTTTGAAATATCAACTTTGTGTGTATGTGTTGTAGCACTGCAACTTCAAGTTCAGAAACGTAAACTGTTTTGATGTAGAAAATTAATTACGTTTAGCGTGACTTGAAATTTGTTCATAGTTTTTGTTACAGATTCAAAAATATCTCAACCTCGAGTTCGATCCTTTAGTGAAATGACATGTACAAAAACTCCATTAACATTGAAATCTGAATCGACACCCCTTATGAATACACTGTAGCTAGCTGCGCCGTATCTTTCCGGTCGGTACTTTCATCAAGGGCTGTAGTGAGTAATAAGTGAAAGTTTTCATTCTTGCTATCAGTTGTTCCTCCAAGTTATCTCCCATTTATGATACGCGCTCTGCAACAATATTACGTGACAAACATATAGATTTAAAATCATTAACGTATTCCGGACATATTCCTTTTGCAACAGCTATGAGACAGCCTTTCACAAATTCTGCGTCAGTAAATAGTTTTGAAGCCATTGCAATAATTTCACAAATTTTGTAGCTAGCACGAAGCAAGCTCGTTCTACGAACACCCGATGATGATGGAAGATTTTCTGAATTCAATCTTGATTTTAATTCTTGTACAGCCTTTTCACGAGTGAAACCGGATACATTTTCTGGTCCACAAGCTTCAGCATGACGTGTAGAATTAAAATGCCTTTTAATATTATGATGGCTAATGTATACAAGTTCTTTTCTACATATTAAGCAATGTGCCTTTCCGGCCTTTAAGATAAATAAATATTTATCTGTCCACTCACTATTGAATCGTCGTTCCATATCCATACCAGCCGCCAGAGTTGATAAACACACTGCGTACAGAACACTGCTACTGCGAGCTGACTGACTGTCGTTTCAGCTCAGCTACGGTAGGAAACAGTATTAATCGCTTCACAGTTTGAGAGCGCTGTTCGACATCCCTGATTTAGACGATTTCATACACTGCAACTACCCAATTATCTTTTAAAGCAAAAGATTTATCGCTGATCGGTTTTGCTATTTCAAAAACATATTTTGCTACATTGCGTTAGTATAAAACAAACCTCAATTAAGAAGTCTTACATTTGTTATATTACGGCGACTCAAACATCTTAAAAATCTGCAAACAATACTCTTCAACATGCTTTTCTCCTTATTAGAATCTGACTACTATTTTTTTGAGTTATTATTAAATATATAAAATACAAAAATATTCTGCTTCAATTGAAAGTCTGCGTAAGTAACGCCTTCTTTCGTTATTTGCTGACAGTTAGAAAGGAGGAAGTGAATAGTATATTGCGTCACTCTTTCCGATTGGCGCATGCGCAGACCAACAGAGTTCTGTAAACTGTTTCCTTATAATAATGTGGGATTTAAAAAAAATGAACAGAATGTCGACATTATAAGTAGTGACTGTACTTCCAGTAGATAAATAGTATGTGTGTTATCGATGACGTCCGACCCTGCTAACTGCCTCACTGCACCGGGCCCAGTGTTGCCAACACATAAATTGTATCCCCGTTAGTCTAACACCTAGAAATCCGTCAGAATCCGTCAAACTTAAATAAAATTGACAAGAGCCCATTAGTCTATGTATATACAAATAAAAAGCAAATTTTAACACAGCTGACAGGGCAGGGCCGTTCAAAGAAAAAGTAAAATCCCCCCAAAAATTAAACAGCAGCAAGAAAAAGTCAAAAGGTGATGCAAATCGCAATTTCCGCCGGAAAATCTGTCACCCGTCAAAGCCATTCTTTTCCCGTCCGCTACGTTGAAATTCCGTAAGTTTTGAAGGAATTTCCGTCCAGTTGGCAACACTGGCACCGGATATGAAGTACTGTCCGTTACTCAGGAGAAGACGAGCGGAAAGAATGTGACCTTCTTGATTATCGCTGTTGATTATTATAAACATCGCTCAGATAAGCATCCCAGTATCCAGGTTATTACTCGTGCAGGAAACATGAGTAACAATGCGTATGGAAATTAAAGCTAAGTTGAACAGAAGGAGACCTAATGTTTCCGCTTACTGCAGTACAAATATTGCATGTGTTGTCTTACGTTATCTGTTCACATCCCTTCCCCCTCAGTCCGCTCTCGTCTTCTGAGTCACCGACAGTATGAATTCCCTCGTCCGTCTACTCGAGGCCCTCGGTGTCCACATCTGGTGAGTAACTCTCATCTATTTTCCATCCGTCTACTAAGAACGAATGCTATGTCTACACGTGCAGTTGACCTTGACATCGCTGCCCTACTCGAAATGTTATCATCACGTGACCAGAGTGAAAAGCGATAGCGAAGGGAAAGGAATGGGTTTCCTCTTCCTATGAAGTTTTATCGGATTGATTGCGATAGAAGCTTCGGGTCAGTAGTATTGACTACGTGTGTCGTGTCAGTCCTGATAGAACTCCGTGCTGTTTTCTACGCCATCAGCTTAATTCAGGTAAACACATATTCAGTGTAATGCATTTCAGGGTCTTTTGTGCACGATATATGTCACTTCGTAACGATTTTTACTTCCACTTCATATGAATTTAGGTCATTCTTCAAGGGCTGTAAGCGCGAGAGACAAAATTATACAGGGAGAGTGAACAGCATGTGGATTTTAATATATTCACCTTTCCAGTGACAAAAAATTAATCGAATCTCTCTAATTGCGTAAAAAGTTTATGCCGTTCGTGATTGTTATTGTGAGCATTGTTGGGATTGTAAAGGTGTTTGGGATTTGAAATAAAAGTTCGATATTTCTTTCCATCTCTGTCTTTAGACTCCCCGCATTTAAATTTAACAAGGCGGAGCCTTCTCGTTAATTACTTCATAAACCCTTCCTGATTCCATGCAGAGTTGCCAGATTGTGCTGAGTACTTGTCACCAATTTGCGAGTTGCATGTAGTTTTTAATAATATAATTTAACACGTTGACTACCAGCATGTTTTTTGTACATTACGTAGTTTTGAATGCTTGTGGAGACACTAATGTCCTCTCTAGCAGTCAAAGTGTAATAGTTTACGTTTCAGTCATTATCCAATTACAAAAATTGCAATAGATATTGTCTTATACAAATAAATCCTGTATAATTTTGAATTCAAGATATTCATTTATATTATAAAATGGATGAGCAATTAGCCAATTACATAACTTACACTTAAAAACAATAATATTCAATCTTTTCACACTATCATCCAGCCTAAATTCTAAAGACAGGGGTTGTTATATCTTGAAAGATATACCCAATATTTAGGAATAAGTTTTATCGTGTGTAATGGTTGGATTAGCGTTTTTAGCATTCGATATTCGATGAGCAATAAATGCTACCAAATCAAAAAATTAAATAAAAAAAATTAATCAGTTTGTTATTACTGATGTGATTTTAGTTGTATTATATTTTTGGTTCAGGGAAAATATATTTTAATATTACTGCTGTTATTTCCATTTTGAAGTAGGTTGCAAGTCAACAATATGAAACTGACTGTTAATTTAGAAGTTGCCTACATATTTATGTCGATTATAACAATAATACATATCGATAGTAGCATTCTTAACATTTAACCTACAAGGAGATTGGCCCCCATAATACATCTGTGCCCATGCCGCGAACGATAACACGTAATTTGCGACCTTATCACATTATGACGTCAGAATGCAAGATATTGATCATGGAATATAGGGAAGAAGAATTGAAGAGAATTCGAAGCACGTCGAAAAGATATTGTCAATAATAAGCAACAATGACTTCCGGTTTTAAAAAATGGTCAGAAAACCTATATAAACGTACAGAAAGAAATAAAATGTAGTCAAATTTCGTCCTTTCGATTTTTAGATAGCCTAAAGGGCGATTGGGCGATTTTATAATTTTATTACTCGACGATTGCCCTTTTCAATGTAGCCTAAGCTGGGATAAATCGCCCAATTTGGCAACCCTGTTTCCATGACGCCTAGTCTCCAGACAACAATGCAATTGATAGTCGAAACGATTCACACATCAATATGACGTCAGTTTGAAATTTTAATGAATAATAATATGTCATTACAGAGAATTGGATTCATTTGAAAATTAATACCACAATTAAATACTTCAGAATTACATTATGTTAAATTAACTATTTCTGTCTTTATACTCCCCGCATTCGTTAAATACTTCCATTTGTGCACGAATAATATTCAATCTATTATGTCACATTTATTTGTTTCCGTTTCATGTTTTATCAAGGCTGACTGGATTATAAAGTACTCCGTTTTAAAAATATAATTTGTCATCCAAGCCCTACTACAATTTAATGACGTCACCGTACGAACAGAAAGTGTGACCAGATTTCTTTAATGTCAAGCTCATAAACGTTTTCAGTTAAACTTTTAAACACGTTTAGTACGCTTATACAAGAATAACCTATAAAACATGCGTGATGAAGCGTTTCCCACATAACTCATAAATTTGTTAACTTTTTCATGTTCTCTCTCTTTTATTTTATTATTGAAATTCATGTTTACAATATCATGCTCTTTGAACTACATTACTTAATAAATATTTTTTTTTATTTTGTGTTAGAAGAAAATACTGATATTTGGCCATTTTTTAAATTAATTTATTTTTATCAGACAATCTATCAAAGGTAGAGAAGAGATCTTGCATCATATTGTAGATATGACATGCATAAATACACACAAGAAATTTCATCACAGAATGTTGGATAGTTTTTGAGTTATGTGGGAAACGCTTCATCACTGCACAGTGAACTGAATTTTGAAAAAAATATGTAAATATTTTTTTTAATCGTAAAAATATTTTTTTCCACATAGCAGAAGGACAGTGTTTTACACATACTAATTTCCATTATTGTGCAAGATACAGTAATGGAGAAAAAAATGTTGAATATTTCCAAAATTTTACTGATGCAAGCTATACCTAACCCCCTAAACTACTGAACCCATAAACATGAAACTTAAAGAAATCATTACTGATATCAATCGGAGTAAATGTACAAAAAATCAAATCTCTATCTTAAAAGATATATAAAAAATAGAGCTTTCACTCTTCGCCTTTGTTTATGCGTTAACAAAATTTCAATTGATTTGTGATATTGCAGCTTATAATTCTTTCGTCGAACTGCAATTCTAAGATACCTGCAATGATTTCACAAGCAACTATAAAAATTGATCTATTTATAACTCAAAAGTTAAAACATTTGCCTTCATGTATACGTTGTACGTTTTACCTTAATACATGTTATTAATTTTGCTGGAATTTGAATTAAACATGTGTACGTATATTGCAATCATTCCACACGTTACTTCTCTATTTATGTAACTCTGCATTTCAAAAGATCTTCACTCACGCGTGACAAATGTGCATACAACAGGAAACCATAATCATAACCAAAGCTCGGAACTTGGGGACTTGTGTGTCGTGTGCATGAGTAAGGTTACAGGTACAACGTACACAAAGCTCACTCTGCAAGTCTCAGGGACAGTCGTGTGTACTAAGAAAGTGGTCACATCGAATGACAGGAAGACGGACGAGGAAACTGTGTCGCGTCGAAACCAATGACATTCAGATAATTAATTAGAGGTAAACGGTCTGTTTGAAAATAAGAAAATACGTATTATTCGAATGGGTATTGTATACGTTTGAAAATATATTTCTTAAAATTTAGGTACAGAATTTCGTGGAGGAATTCTGAGGAGATACATTATTTTCTTCGAATGGAGAGTTTATATTTTGTAACTTGTGTCAAACACAAACTAGAGATTGGAAACGGGCATTCATTGAAATACATTGCAGTCCCTTAAATCGGTGGAAAATTTGTCCATAGCCATGGATCAAGTCGTAGTGGAACCTTCCCTAGTAGCGACATAGAAATTGATAACTATTTTCGAGACAAATTTAGGATACTTATCTTTCTCAGATACGAGATCAGCTAGCAACTACTGAAAATCGAACAGGAAACATTGACAGTGAAAACATTCAATACTTTATTTCGGCCTAAGACTTTATAATACAATTACAAACCATTTTCCAAATTTTAAATTTTTTAAAATTGAAGCTTTTAAAAAATAAATTTGTAAAATTATCCACGATATAATATAATATTAACAAATGTATTTTTTTACCTTTTATTTCTGTCTACTATATTCTTGTTTTTATTGAATATCACTGGCTTCTGTCGAATTGTCAATTTATATTAAATGTGTATTTTTCTCTCTTTTTCTCTTTCTTCTTTATTCTTGCTCTTGTGTTGTGTTGTATTTCTTGGTTTGAATTAAGTTACTTGCTGTATTTAGTAAAGTGTCCTTGTAAATTTTATGTTATATTATTGACTAAGACCACACCGTACACGAGCCTGGCTCTTACGGTAGTGGCTAGAAACATTTTTGTTTTATAAATGTAATTTGTATTCACTAGGTAGCTAGTTAAAATAAATAAAATAAAAAAATTAATTTTGCTCCCGTCACTTCATGTGACGTGGAAATAAGTTTCTTTCGTTTCAAATCATGTTTAACTAACAGACGAAGAAGGTATGGGTTCGAAAAATATTCGAATGTATGTAGTCATACACTGTAATAAAATATACAGAGCAGAACTGTAAATTTCATATATTTTGCATGTTTATATATATATATATATATATATATATATATATATATGCTATAAAATTACTTGTTTCAACCTACCATAATATTATCATTGTGTTGTTCCAGCCAGGAACCACTTTTATAGCAGACCTGACAGTACCTCTGTGCTGGAAGCGGTGTTGACATTGAAGTCCGGTCGCTTAGCCACTTTCAAAGACACAAGTCCCCAAGTTCCGAGCTTTGATCATAACGATGACCATCTCGTTCAAAAAACGTATTGACTGCAGGCCTATCTGAGTCAGCCTTGTGTGATATACGGGTTTCTGTAATATTCCAACAAAATTCGGAACTAAAAATATAAGTGTAGTAGTTTTACACACAACACTAAATTTCTCGGAAGATTAGAAGAACGTAAAAATAATTGCTAATCTCTTTTCATTATCTTATATCCTTACAAAATAATTATTTTCTAAAAAAAAAAAAAAGACATGGCAGGGAGGAGGAGACTAACGAAATCCTTTGGATTGTTTGAAACTCCTTTTTTCTTGGCATGTGTAATTTTTAGATTATGTAAGGATGGACTTAAAGTTTAAGGGGACGATGGGTGAAATTTCAATTTTATAATATATGTCTTTCAGCTAGAGATTTGAATTCTTGTACACATAGTAGGCCTACTCTTATTGATAAAAATAATTGTGTGTTCAAGTTTCAGATTTATGGGTTCAATAGTTTAAAAGTTATTTAAATTAAAGAAAAGTAATTTTCATATTTTGAAAATTGTTCTTCTCCCCAAAACTCCAAGCGTCATGTCTCAATTGTTTTTATAAAACCTTTTACCTGTTTACAAAGTTTCTATATTCTGACATTATTTAATTTTAGTGTGCAAACATAGGGGGAAGAATTAAATCTATTCATAAGCAAATTTATAAAATTTACAGACTGCAACCACGTTTTATTTATTTAATTCAAAAATTATTTTCTTTTTTTTTTAAATGCAACATATCTTTGTTAAGTATACCTTAAAAAATATGAAGTAAAAATTCCAGCTTCCTAGCATAAAATTTGTGGAATCCTTAGCATCGTGAATGCATAGAAGTGATCAAAAAATTAACGGAAAAGTGAGTTTAAAAGTTTTCATGCATTTTAACCCTTAAATTGACAAAGTATCCTATAGGATACAACAGGTTAATAGGCTATTATGCTATAATTTTAATAGAACAATAGAAAAAAAATGGCAAGAAAATTACAATTTCACAATGCTATAATATTGTACAACATATAAAATATGGACATTGCTATAGTTGTTTTCTTTACGGTCCGACACGGTTTAATAAACTAGTGTGAGAAATGAAGTTTTGCCACGTTAAGGGTTAAAATCGTTGACCTAATTAATGACAAACCGCTGTAGTGTGCTAAAACTTCGCCGAAGTGTAAAGTTGGCAACATACCTGCATTTTTTAATAATGAAAATAATTATTCTTCACCAAAAGTTATCATATTTTCACTTATCTCCACCCTTAAATAAATATTGCCATAGGCAAGGAAAATCAAAATCAAATAGAGCTGGAACGGTCCCGGTTCAAATCTTGGTTGGTACAAGTAATCTGGTTGCAGTTTTTCCGGGGTTTTCCCTCAACCAATTGAAGCTAAATTGCTCGGTAACTTTCGGCGTTGGACCTCGCATTCTTTTCACCACCATTAATTTACATATCATCATCATCATCCATACCATAGCCTGGGTTAACTTCACGGTGCGACGTGCTGGACTTGTACAAGAGCCTTATTTTTCCTTGCTTCAATAACATTTTACATAATTCAATACTATTTTATTACACAATAACTACTGCATATATAATAATAATAATAATAATAATAATAATAATAATAATAATAATAATAATAATAATGTGTTCACTTAAATCGGCTACAACTTGCCATTTTCACTCCAATATGAAATGAGTACCATTAAGGTAAAATTATCCGGAGGTAAAATAGTCCCCCAATCGGATCTCTGGGCGGGGACTATTTTAATGGTACAGAATCAACTCAGCCAAGAAGACTGAACTAGCCAACCAAGAAATGGATTCGGAACACCTCAAAATCTGTGCTTCAGTGGCTGGTCATGATAATATCTTTGAAAAATATTGGAGTGCAAGAGGTCGAATGACTTTGTTGTCAAACGCCTGGCATTAGAAAACAACAACAACGTAATAATAATAATAATAATAATAATAATAATAATAATAATAATAATAATAATTAATTTTGCATGTTTCTTAAATAATTACAATGGAGTTTGGATTATGAAAGTAAAGAAAATGTATTTTGGGAGTACGCTAACAAAAAATATTGAATATCACCGATCTAAACCATACTTCTGTTAGCAAGAATATTAAGAATTAATTTGTATTGCCTTCCCATCCGTTCTCATTTCTATTTTTATTTGCTCTTCCTTTTTCATTTCCATTTTATCTCTCTTGCTTTTCTTCCTTTCTTTATTTCATTTTTTTCCCTCTCTTCTCTCCGCATCGCTTTTGTTTTCCAGTCAGTCTTCTTTCGCAGTCTCTTGTTTCAGATTCTTTGCTCTTTTGTTTCCTTTTTTTCAATTCTCTTTTCATATCCCTTATTTTATCCTTTTTCTTTTCCTTAGTCATTTAAACTTCATTTTCTTCTCCTTTATTTTATATTGTCTATTATTATTTCTTTCTTTTACCTTCTCTCCTTTCCATCGTTTAATTCCCACACTTATTTTTCTCTCTCTTTCCTTCTCATGTTAAGTTCTTCATTATCGGTCAGTTGCCAGTCCAGCTGTTGTTTGACTACGATCGATTTCACAACCCAGTCTCTAGCATTAATCAGTTGACAATCGCTATTCCCATATAATAACTCGTATATTATATTTCTTTCAGAATTCATCTGTTACCTGAGCGTTTCCATGATTACCAACGAGTCTTGCTGAAACATAAGTTCTCATATGACGCGAGGACAAAGGCGTTATGTGTCCTTCGCGGGGCGAGGGGGAAGAAGCCGCCGTAACAATGCGCAGATGCTCTACCTAATTCCGCCAGAAGACCGCCAGTTATTCAGAAGCAGGTGGAATGAATTTTACAAGAACGGGCGCCCCATTTTCCGCAAAAGTTGCGTGGTGATGGCAAAGGCACGTTTTGATAACGTAGATGTCATTGTCTGGGAGTTCAGCAAGTGCAACACAGGGGACCACGCTGAGGTCAAGGCACTCCAGCAAGTACAAGAGAAGGAACAAAGATATCACACTGCAGAGTAACAACTGTCATGTTATATTGTCATTCATAGTTTTCTGCCCAAGGGCAGGTCTTTCACTGCAAACCCAGCGTTCTCCAATCTTTCCTAATCTCCACAAATGTTCCATATACAGAATTACCTTAATGTTGTCTATCATATAATACCTTCTTCTGCCCCGAACTCTTCTCCCGTTCACCAATCCTTCTAGTGCATCCTTCAGAAGGCAGTTTCTCCTCAACCAGTGACCCAACCAATTCCTTTTCCTCTTCCTGATCAGTTTCAGCATTATTCTTCCTTCGCCCACTCTTTCCAACACAGCTTCGTTTCTTATTCTGTTTGTCCACTTCACACGCTCCATTCCTCTCCATATCTACATTTCAAATGCTTCTAGTCGTTTCTCTTCACTTCGTCGTAATTTATATTACACAGGGTGCCCCAAAAGTCACTACCCATTATTCAACTTGGATTACATTTTCAATCTCCCCATGTATTTCATATTACCCGCCTTTCATTTTCATCTAACAATTAGTGACTGTTATTAATGTAAACACAAGAGTGCATTGCTTTATAATAAATCAATTAGCTGTCAATAAAGTATCTATCATTTTACCATTCTATCTGTTTTTAATGGGTAGTGACTTTGGGCCACTCTGCATTATATTACAGCTCTCAAAGAAACTGTTGCATGTTATCATATTGCAAACTTAAGGAGAAATACTACAATATGTCTTTGCTAAAAAGTTGTGACATAGTATTAGTTTATTGTAAACTTGTCAAGAAATTCTTACGCCTATTTCTTCATACGTTTGCAATAAAATGATATGCAACACTTTGTTTGAGTATTATATTATATTATATTATATTATATTATATTATATTATATTATATTATATTATATTATATTATATTATATTATATTATATTATATTGTCTACACCTGTGGAGTAACGGCTAGCGCGTCTAGCTGCGAAACGAGGTGGCCCAGGTTCGATTCCCGGTCGGGGCAAGTTACCTGGTTGAGGTTTTTTACGGTATTTTCCCTCAACCCAATACGAGCAAGTGCTGGACCCTGGACTCATTTCACCGTCATTATCACCTTCATTTCATTCAAACGCTAAATAACCTGAGATGTTGATACAGCGTCGTAAAATAACCTACTAAAAATATATTATATTATATTATATTATATTATATTATATTATATTATATTATATTATATTATATTATATTATATTACATTTTATTATGTATTTATTTATTTATTTTTTATTTATTTTTTATTTATTTATTTATTTATTTATTTATTTATTTATTTATTTATTTATTTATTTATTTATTTATTTATTTATTTATTTATTTATTTATTTATTTATTTAATTTCTTCCTGTAACCACTACAGGTTGTCATCGACAAAGAGTACCATGATACAATATATTATATTATATTACATTACATTACATTATATTATGAAGACTGCTAAAAAGGAGAGAAAAAATAAGTTTTTAAAAACCTGAATTAATGTGAAGAAGGTGGCTGAGTATCAAATGAGATGGAAGTTTTATTCTGCTATCATGTGTTCCAGTAACAGCCCCAGAAATTGGAGTGGTAGTCACGATACATGATATTTATTATTCCATTTATATTTATTTTAATGTAATTTCTTTATTTTTAGATTGTAGTTATGTGATATATACGAGTATTATTTAATTTATTTTTATTTTTAATCTGATTTCTTTATTTTTATATTTTAGTTCCTAATACTTATCTTTTAGTGATTAGTTTCTAGTCTTAACCCTCGTCCTACTATTCACAGTACATCATGTTATTTCAGGTCTGTTGATCTCTATCTGTCGTATTCGCCTTGCACCAAATGTGCGGATGTCATCCTCCAATTCTCTATGTTGCGCCCCAGCTGCGAATTCACCCTCATGTTCAGCTGTGTGTTCCGCGGCGATGATCAGGTCCATCGGATGGGTCTTCGTCGGTTGAACCCCTCTCCTGGTATCACCCTACGTGTCTTCACAAGTAAGCCTGAAGAAAGGAAATTCACACATAATGCAGGGCCAGTTCACATAATCTTTAATGTAACATGAGCTCCAAGTTGATCCTTGTTTAATATTCTACTTTCTCTTTAAGGTTTCCAAAAATGCAACTGCAATAGCCACAAACAGATATTTTGTTACGTCTTGAATTTATGTAATGAATGTTTCTGCTTCTTGAGAATATACCTTGAATATCTATGTGAAAAGCTATTAAAAAAAATATGGCATTCAAAAGTCACTTTGAAATTCAAATCTTTATGTAAGTCTTATATCATTTGAAGTATAAGTTAAAACAAGAAAGTCATTGTGTTAGCAAACAGTGAGGTTTTTCATTTATCAGTTTTTACATTTGCATAGCTATCATTTTGTTGATTCACATATTAATTATTTTAATAGTACTGTTACAATAATTTTGAAATTTTACTCCATGGTCCTGTAATCAAAAGATACGATACAGCTGATCCAATTCTTTCATGGAGTCCTTCTCAAGGTCTGAGAAAATTTAGAGCACTTAACAGTTAAAAAAAGCTCATATTTCTTCCGTAATCAATTGGATTTAATCTGAAGGTTTTAGGAAACAAGTTCTGTTGCTGATAAGATAAAATGTGAAAGACCAAAGTTAATCAGTGATGTCACTGCTGGTGAGGTGCTTTCAATAAGGAATGAGATAAGCAGAAATAAATGTGGTGTTATTAATGTTTGTCGGATATTCAGGCACCTCAAATGAGTTGTGGTAATATGGTAATATTTGTAGAATTTTAGGACAAAATGTTAGTGCATACTTGTAGGAAATAAAATCAGCGAAGAAAGTGACAAGGAGAAAATATATTACTTTTGTTTTATTTGTGCTAGCAGAGATCCAAATAATGATCGTTAGCTGGACATATGTTGTAGACTTCTTAATGATGACATTAACACACGTGATGCATAATTTGATCTTAAAATGGTCCTTATATTTTCATTCAACAAGGTCTTTATGATTTGAAAGTCACTGTACGGTGTGGCTTCACTTCACAATTAATCATTGGTCATATTTCTTCGAAGAAGATAACAATTCAATAATAGAGACCGTCACAGTAAAGTGGGAGCACTACTACAGTATGCTACAGAATTTCAACATCCCCACACTTAGGAATCACAACCTGGAGAACATAGGGTGGCGCACTACTCTAACATCTACACCCCTGCAAAACAATTAATTACAATTTCCAACAATGTGGACCTCACGATGTCCAGATCTCAATCCGGCCGACTTTTGATTATGTGGTTACCTTGAAAAACTAGTTTCCATGCCACACCCAACAACACTGCAACAACTGAAAGACTCTAACTGGCAAAAAATTGGGAATGTTTCATGACATTGCCTGAAAAATTCTGTACATTATGTAGCAAAAAATGGCGTTTGTTGATCAAGAGAACGACGGACATATTCCCAAGGTTTTGTAAAAGCAAGATCCATTGTTCTCTTAATACAGCAATGATTATGTTTTTTTACATGAAATACTGTATTATACCTATAATTCTTTAAATTTGAATTGACTTTTGAATGGCATAATATATCAAATACTATATAATTAATTTATTTAAAGGAATAATTTAGTTTTTCTGGTAAAATGACTAAGAATTAGTATGTTTAATAGTTGCATTAAACATTTGCTCCTGTTCTAATCTGAAGGTTAATTTCAAAGGTCTATTTCTGAATTCTCGAATTTGAGTCTCGAGGAGCTGACGTCCAGATTTCGAAACCAATCCCCAAAGCAGGTTAGTAGAACAATAGTAGAACTAGCAGTAGGTGTAGAAATAACAGCAGATGTACAAGTAGTACCAGCTGGAGTTAAATGTAGGAGTAGCAACAGATGTAGACATTGCCAATGTAAAAGTAGGAGCAGATATAGAGGTAGCAACAGTTGTAAACATGCAAGATGTAAAAGTAGTAACAGATGTGAATGTTTCAACATATGTAAACATAATGGATATAAAATTACCAGCAGATATAGAAGTAGCAACAGATATAAGAGTAGCAGAGGCTATAGACTTTTGAAGAGATGTCATAACGGATGTAAAAATAGTAGAAGATGTAGACATTTCAACAATAGACATATCGGATGTAAAAGTAGCAGCAGACGTGAAAGTAGCAACATATATAGAAGTAGCAGCATATGTAAAAGCAGCAACATATGCAAAAGTAGCAGCTGATGTAGATGCTTCAGCAGATGTACCCAAAAATCTTAATGTCTGTCAGCATTATTTCCTTTGTCACACCTCACCACAGTACAGAAGTAACTTTTATTCACCACAGTAACACAGGGTTAATATATCGAAGTGGGATTAAAATTGTGCTCCTCTGTGCGATATAATTTCACAGGACGTGACTGGTCTGTCTTGGCGGAAGCAACTGGAAGTGCTTTAAAACTTCCCAACCCAGAAAGAGAAGCATGGGATCTACATTGGCAAAGTGAGCTTGACTCGATCCTTTCGTTGTATGAGGTGATTAATGCTTTCATTTATTTGTGCGTGATGGGTCTCTTACTGAATGCAAATAAGCAGCTTTTCCCTATCGAAGTATTAAAACTGTGGTTGTTGGTGCTTCTTATCTAGTGTACTGTGGGGTGTGCTCGTCAGAACGTGTCTGCGTTACTACATTATACTTTAATCGTGAGTTGCAGAAACCTCACAAGTCACATTTTTTTTTTTCAAATACAACTGTTCATATTGTCGTAATATTCATACATAGGCCTTTCAAGTGGTGCAGCAATCCCACACGTCCAGTACTCAGTGTACAGTCTTAGAAAAAGTTTTGCTGCACAGATAAATTGTAAGTCCCAGAAAGAAGGCAGTGCGCATGATCAGAGGACGAGCGACCTGGTTCACAAGAGAAAGACTAGTTGAGGTAATAAAATTAGTTTTGTTTCATCGTATGTTTGATCGTGCGCACTGCCTCCTTTCTGGAACTTACAAACTATCTATGTGACAAAACTTTTTTCTAAGACTGCAGGAATGTATTTGTTATACATCCCTTCATTTCAACAACCTGTGTACGGTGATGATTTAGATTTTTCGCATGATGTATTTGTTGTATATCCCTCCATTTCAACAACCTGTGTACGGTGATGATTTAGATTTTTCGCATGATGTATTTGTTGTACATCCATCCATTTCAACAACCTGTGTACGGTGATGATTTAGATTTTTCGCATGATGTATTTGTTGTACATCCCTTCATTTCAGCAACCTGTGTACGGTGATGATTTAGACTTTTCGCGTGATATATTTGTTGTACATCCCTTCATTTCAACAACCTGTGTACGGTGATGATTTAGATTTTTCGCATGATGTATTTGTTGTACATCCCTTCATTTCAACAACCTGTGTACGGTGATGATTTAGATTTTTCGCGTGATGTATTTGTTGTACATCCCTTCATTTCAACAACCTGTGTACGGTGATGATTTAGATTTTTCGCATGATGTATTTGTTGTACATCCCTTCATTTCAACAACCTGTGTACGGTGATGATTTAGATTTTTCGCACGATGTATTTGTTGTACATCCCTTCATTTCAGCAACCTGTGTACGGTGATGATTTAGATTTTTCGCACGATGTTTTGTTGTACATCCCTTCATTTCAACAACCTGTGTACGGTGATGATTTAGACTTTTCGCATGATGTATTTGTTGTACATCCCTTCATTTCAACAACCTGTGTACGGTGATGATTTAGATTTTTCGCATGATGTATTTGTTGTACATCCCTCCATTTCAACAACCTGTGTACGGTGATGATTTAGATTTTTCGCATGATGTATTTGTTGTACATCCCTTCATTTCAGCAACCTGTGTACGGTGATGATTTAGACTTTTCGCGTGATGTATTTGTTGTACATCCCTTCATTTCAACAATCTGTGTACGGTGATGATTTAGATTTTTCGCACGATGTATTTGTTGTACATCCCTTCATTTCAACAACCTGTGTACGGTGATGATTTAGATTTTTCGCACGATGTATTTGTTGTACATCCCTTCATTTCTACAACCTGTGTACGGTGATGATTTAGATTTTTCGCATGATGTATTTGTTGTACATCCCTCCATTTCAACAACCTGTGTACGGTGATGATTTAGATTTTTCGCATGATGTATTTGTTGTACATCCCTTCATTTCAACAACCTGTGTACGGTGATGATTTAGATTTTTCGCATGATGTATTTGTTCTACATCCCTTCATTTCAACAACCTGTGTACGGTGATGATTTAGATTTTTCGCACGATGTATTTGTTGTACATCCCTTCATCATCTACAACCTGTGTACGGTGATGATTTAGATTTTTCGCATGATGTATTTGTTGTACATCCCTTCATTTCAACAACCTGTGTACGGTGATGATTTAGACTTTTCGCGTGATGTATTTGTTGTACATCTCTTCATTTCAACAACCTGTGTACGGTGATGATTTAGATTTTACGCATGATGTATTTGTTGTACATCCCTTCATTTCAACAACCTGTGTACAGTGATGATTTAGATTTTACGCATGATGTATTTGTTGTACATCCCTTCATTTCAACAACCTGTGTACGGTGATGATTTAGATTTTACGCATGATGTATTTGTTCTACATCCCTTCATTTCAACAACCTGTGTACGGTGATGATTTAGATTTTACGCATGATGTATTTGTTGTACATCCCTTCATTTCAACAACCTGTGTACGGTGATGATTTAGATTTTACGCATGATGTATTTGTTCTACATCCCTTCATTTCAACAACCTGTGTACGGTGATGATTTAGATTTTACGCATGATGTATTTGTTGTACATCCCTCCATTTCAACAACCTGTGTACGGTGATGATTTAGATTTTTCGCATGATGTATTTGCTGTACATCCCTCCATTTCAACAACCTGTGTACGGTGATGATTTAGATTTTTCGCATGATGTATTTGTTGTACATCCATTCATTTCAACAACCTGTGTACGGTGATGATTTAGATTTTACGCATGATGTATTTGTTCTACATCCCTTCATTTCAACAACCTGTGTACGGTGATGATTTAGATTTTACGCATGATGTATTTGTTGTACATCCCTTCATTTCAACAACCTGTGTACGGTGATGATTTAGATTTTACGCATGATGTATTTGTTGTACATCCCTTCATTTCAACAACCTGTGTACGGTGATGATTTAGATTTTACGCATGATGTATTTGTTGTACATCCCTTCATTTCAACAACCTGTGTACGGTGATGATTTAGATTTTTCGCATGATGTATTTGCTGTACATCCCTCCATTTCAACAACCTGTGTACGGTGATGATTTAGATTTTTCGCATGATGTATTTGTTGTACATCCCTTCATTTCAACAACCTGTGTACGGTGATGATTTGGACTTTTAGCATGATGTATTTGTTGTACATCCCTTCATTTCAACAACCTGTGTAAGGTGATGATTTAGATTTTTCGCACGATGTATTTGTTGTACATCCCTTCATTTCAACAACCTGTGTACGGTGATGATTTAGATTTTTCGCATGATGTATTTGTTGTACATCCCTTCATTTCAACAACCTGTGTACGGTGATGATTTAGACTTTTCGCATGATATATTTGTTGTACATCCCTTCATTTCAACAACCTGTGTACGGTGATGATTTACATTTTTCGCATGATGTATTTGTTGTACATCCCTTCAGTTCAACAACCTGTGTACGGTGATGATTTAGATTTTTCGCACGATGTGTTTGTTGTACATCCCTTCATTTCAATAACCTGTGTACGGTGATGATTTAGATTTTTCGCACGATGTATTTGTTGTACATCCCTTCATTTCAACAACCTGTGTACGGTGATGATTTAGATTTTTCGCATGATGTATTTGTTGTACATCCCTCCATTTCAACAACCTGTGTACGGTGATGATTTAGATTTTTCGCATGATGTATTTGTTGAACATCCCTTCATTTCAACAACCTGTGTACGGTGATGATTTAGACTTTTCGCGTGATGTATTTGTTGTACATCCCTTCATTTCAACAACTTGTGTACAGTGATGATTTAGATTTTTCGCATGATGTATTTGTTGTACATCCATCCATTTCAATAACCTGTGTACGGTGATGATTTAGATTTTTCGCATGATGTATTTGTTGTACATCCCTTCATTTCAACAACCTGTGTACGGTGATGATTTAGATTTTTCGCATGATGTATTTGTTGTACATCCCTTCATTTCAACAACCTGTGTACGGTGATGATTTAGATTTTACGCATGATGTATTTGTTGTACATCCCTTGATTTCAACAATCTGTGTACGGTGATGATTTAGATTTTTCGCACGATGTATTTGTTGCACATCCCTTCATTTCAACAACCTGTGTACGGTGATGATTTAGATTTTTCGCATGATGTATTTGTTGTACATCCCTCCATTTCAACAACCTGTGTACGGTGATGATTTAGATTTTTCGCATGATGTATTTGTTGTACATCCCTTCATTTCAACAACCTGTGTACGGTGAGGATTTAGATTTTTCGCATGATGTATTTGTTGTACATCCCTTCATTTCTACAACCTGTGTACGGTGAGGATTTAGATTTTTCGCATGATGTATTTGTTGTACATCCCTTCAGTTCAACAACCTGTGTACGGTGATGATTTAGATTTTTCGCACGATGTGTTTGTTGTACATCCCTTCATTTCAACAACCTGTGTACGGTGATGATTTAGATTTTTCGCACGATGTATTTGTTGTACATCCCTTCATTTCAACAACCTGTGTACGGTGATGATTTAGATTTTTCGCATGATGTATTTGTTGTACATCCCTCCATTTCAACAACCTGTGTACGGTGATGATTTAGATTTTTCGCGTGATGTATTTGTTGTACATCCCTTCATTTCAACAACCTGTGTACGGTGATGATTTAGACTTTTCGCATGATGTATTTGTTGTACATCCCTTCATTTCAACAACTTGTGTACGGTGATGATTTAGATTTTTCGCATGATGTATTTGTTGTACATCCATCCATTTCAACAACCTGTGTACGGTGATGATTTAGATTTTTCGCATGATGTATTTGTTGTACATCCCTTCATTTCAACAATCTGTGTACGGTGATGATTTAGATTTTTCGCATGATGTATTTGTTGTACATCCCTTCATTTCAACAACCTGTGTACGGTGATGATTTAGATTTTTCGCATGATGTATTTGTTGTACATCCCTTCATTTCAACAACCTGTGTACGGTGATGATTTAGATTTTTCGCATGATGTATTTGTTGTACATCCCTCCATTTCAACAACCTGTGTACGGTGATGATTTAGATTTGTCGCATGATGTATTTGTTGTACATCCCTTCATTTCAACAACCTATGTACGGTGATGATTTAGATTTTTCGTATGATGTATTTATTGTACATCCCTTCATTTCAACAACCTGTGTACGGTGATGATTTAGATTTTTCGCACGATTTTATAGGAGATCACAGAACATTTAACAAGACTTTTACTCGCTCCATCGAAATTATCCACTTCATATTTTGCTTTTACGACTCTACATTTAGTAATATCAGGTTTTTTTATATGTTTTTATATTTCTGGTAATTTATTGATTTTACTATGATCAGCACATTGATTTCTGCTCTCTGTATGCTTCTCTATTCACTTTCAACAAGTTATTGGCAACATTGCAATATATTTAGGACACCAAAGTATTGAGATCTACTTTGTATGCCAACATCACGTATTCAGCATTACTTCATTGCTATGCAAACTTACCCCTTTTTAATTTGTTTTTAATATTTAACATGATCTTTTTAATGTTGTTTTGGATGATGAATATTGTACTATGTCATATTTTTACTCTAGTTATGTCATTTCCAAATGTAAACAAAAGTTTTTGTAATTGATTTTAGATGATATCTGTTATATCTCGTACCTGAAGATGCCCTACAAAGGGCGAAAACGTTAGTATTAAGACTAAATAAGATGTAACACATCTGTGTTTTTCTTTCACATGTAATCAATGCTTCAGCCATAAGACGGAATAAATAATGAATTATATTTTGATACGTGTTATTAACAAGAGGCTTAGCTGACTATTTCTCAACATGAATTGTAAATTACTCAACTAGGTAACTTATCCCAACCAGGATTTGAACCCGGACCGTCTCGTTCCACGGACAGACATGCTAACCGTTATTCCACAGCGGTGGACTGATAGCTTTTTCTTCCAAGAAATTTTCTCCCGTTCACCATTCCTCCCAATGAAACACGGTACATTTCTTGCCTTTCCTCTGATATTATACGAGAATGAAGTGTGTTCTGATGTGCATTACTTTCATGTTTAAAACGTAGGTAGTTAAGTTGTTGATAATTGACACGAGTTCTCCATATTTGAAGTTAGGTATTAATTATGTTATACCGTTTTCTTTGCAGCAGGAAAATGAACTTCGTACGCCTTCAGCAATTGTCAGCGTATTTGGAAGTCAGAGAAATCGAAATCTGCCGATACATTCAGGTAGAGCGTCAGCTAACGTAGTGACACCGTCATGGCAGCGGTCCATAGGAAGACAAACACCCAATTTTTGGGTTAACAGACAGTCACTCAGGAGAAGTGAAGTCGGAGGCCATGTAGCCTATTTGTCTCAAAATTCAGAGGCATTCAACCGTGCTATCCAGTCGAGCCTGGCCGATGAAACAAGGATCACAGTCGGACAGGTGATGTATTTATGTAGGGTAGACCAGGGTAATTGTTAACACTTTTCACTGATTTCAAATATATTTCAACAGTAGACTACACAACCCTCAGTAACGGTAAGCGTGACAAAGAAACATTGTGTTATTTTCAGACCTTCCTTTTCCCTCAAAATGGGTTTAAAATAATAAGGTTGACTTTTTTTCATCTCTTAATTGCTAGTTTACATTTACCCCACCTGTTTACATTTACCCCTTTGAGAGGAGGGTAATTGTAAACACCAATTTTCGCACCGGCTATCAGACACTGAACATTTTTTGTTCTGTTTCAGAAGAAAGAGCTGTACTCCTTCCAACTCCAATTTTGGTCACTGGTACATTTCGTCCCTTTAACCTATGATATATGACGATATAGGAACTCAGTACAGTACCTCTCCTGAGATTCACGATAACTGTAGTTACTATTTCTCACATCTGTGACAACCCTCTCTAAATCCTCTACAGTGTAGTTGTGTGGGGGTCTCTTTGATTACTGAAAAGGTACGAACTGTAACCATAGTAAAACATGTTTACAGTTACCCCCAAGCAATTAAAACTATGGGGCAAATGTAAACACGTCATAATTTAATGAACTGAGATTATGGGAGATCTCAAAACCGCTGTAATAAATGTCAACTACCATACATTACTCATAAAAACAACATACTCTTAAAAATAGCACTGTACGTTTACTTTCAATGCCAAAAATGAAGGTGAAGCAAAATTCTTTCTCAACTTTTTTTGTAAACTCTTGCAAAACATTCATTCAAAACTAAGCAGTTACTCCTATTTGGCGTCAAACTGCTTTGTAGGTTAGCCAATATGTTAATTTAAATATTCCCTCGAATTAAGATTTTTTATATTGATAGTTTTGTATTTCTCACAGCATTTGGTTACAATTACTCCCTGTTTACAATTACCCTTATCTACCCTATACTATATGGAATAACTTTAATTACACAAAATGATGCTCTGTGCACATATTCACTTCTTCGTACACGTGATCATGGATGACTATGCAACTAACATTCATTCATTTATACATAGCTTTCTGCCCAAAGGCAGTCTTTCACTGCAAACCCAGCATTCTCCAATCTTCCCTCTTTTTCGCCTTCATCTTAGTCTCCACATATGATCTTAGTGTCGCCTTACTTACTTACTTACTTACTTACTTACTTACTTACTTACTTACTTACTTACTTACTTACTTACTTACTTACTGCATTTAAGGAACCAGGAGGTTCATTGCCGCCCTCACATAAGCCCGCCATTGGTCCCTATCCTGAGCAAGATTAATCCAGTCTCTACCATCATATCCCACTTCCCTCAAATCCATTTTAATATTATCTCCCCATCTACGTCTCGGCCTCCCCAAAGGTCTTTTGCCCTCCGGCCTCCCAACTAACACTCTATATGCATTTCTGGATTCGCCCGTACGTGCTACATGTCCTGCCCATCTCAAACGTCTGGATTTTATGGTCCTAATTATGTCAGGTGAAGTATACAATGCGTGCAGCTCTGTGTTGTGTAACTTTCTCCATTCTCCTGTAACTTCATCCCTCTTAGCCCCAAATATTTTCCTAAGAACTTTATTCTCAAACATCCTTAATCTCTGTTCCTCTCTCAAAGTGAGAGTCAAGTTTCAGAACCATATCTTAGTGTCGTCTATCATCTCAAATCTTCTTCTGCCCCGAAATTTTCACCATTCCTTCCAGTGCATCCTTCAGTAGGCAGTTTTATTTTCAGCCAGTAACCCAAACAATTTATTTTTCTCTTCCTGATCAGTTTCAGCATCACTCTTTCTTCACCCACTCTTTCCAACACAGCTTCAATTCTTATTTTGTCTGTCCATTTCACACACTCCATCCTTCTCCATATCCACATTTCAAATGTTTCTATTCGCTTCTCTTCACTTCGTCGTAACATCCATGTTTCTTCCCCATAAAATACTACACTCCACACAAAGCACTTCACTGGTCTCCTCCTCAATGTCTAATTTAGAATTCGCATGTTTACCTTCTTTATTTTTCTTCCGATAACCATGGTCTTATTTGAATTTTCTTCATCCCATACTGGTTACAGCTGTCATTTAGCTCCAGCAGCATATCCCTTAGTATCGTCTCCTGTTCTGCTAATAAAGCCATATTATTAGTAAATCTTATGCACTTTATTCTTCTTCCTCCTACTATTACTCCTCCCATGTTCTGAAAACACTTCTTCACTAAATCCTCGAAGTAGATCTTGAACAGGGTAGGTAACAAAGGGCATCCTTGACGTACTCCTCTCTCTATTTCACTTCCTCCTGACATTTCTTCTCCTATCTTGACTTTGATTCGTTTTATATAAAGATTACTGAACAGCCTTCTCTCTTTCCAATTCACATGTATTAATCTCTAAAGGTTTAGTTTGTAAATAATTATGCAAATTTCCTCCAGATTGTTGAAGAACCAAGAAGTTTTAGCAATTCCATATATTTTATTTTATTTCATGTTGTAGCGGTCTATAATTACAGCATACCATCTACCACTTTCCTGTTATTGACTTATATTCCTATTCTGTATTTCTTTAATTTATCTGCCACTGTGTCTTTTCTTTGCTGTCAAAAAATCTGAAAGTTAGAATTATAAAACAGTTATATTACCGTTTGTTCTGTATGGTTGTGAAACTTGGACTCTCACTTTGAGAGAGGAACACAGGTTAAAGATCTTTGAGAATAAGGTGCTTAGGAAAATATTTGGGGCTAAGAGGGATGAAGTTACAGGAGAATGGAGAAAGTTACACAACACAGAACTGCACGCATTGTATTCTTCACCTGACATAATTAGGAACATTAAATCCAGACGTTTGAGGTGGGCAGGGCATGTAGCACGTATGGGTGAATCCAGACATGCATAAGGAGATCTGAGGGAATAGGACTTTGGGGAGACCGAGACGTAGATGGGAGGATAATATTAAAATGTATTTGAGGGAGGTGGGATATGATGGTAGGGATTGGATTAATCTTCCTCTGGATAGGGACCGATGGCGGGCTTATGTGAGGGCGGCAATGAACCTCCGGGTTCTCTAAAAGCCATTTTTGTAAATAAGTATGTTTTTTCTTTATATGTCGTTATTTTTCCTGTAACTACTACCGACTGAAAACCCATTTGTAGTTAATAATTATTTCAAGAAGGCTAACCGTATAAATTCCTACAGTTCACGCTTAGACCTGAATGTTCAGCTGTGCCAAAATATAGATAAAATTATATAAAACAATCACTTCTTTTATTTTTCAGGGAGATGATTCCGTTTCGAGAGGGAGGATTCAATGCACCAAGAAAACAAAGACCTTGGCTTTCGTCCTCATCGCAGTTGCGTTGCTGTTGCTTGTCATATTTCTTTCTTCAGGATTCGCATCTTAAGAAAGCATACAAAAATCATAATTACTCGTAATATTGTGCCACTTAAAACTGTTAAATATTGTGTCACTACTGTTGATATACTGTTGCGAAGCAATGTTTGCAGCAGGTTGACAATTGCTCCACTACAAGAATAACTGTTTATCGTTTTTCTACTCGAATAGGAAACTCGCTGTAACAATGTCAAATCAGCAGAAGACGTAGGCTATACAGAGTGTTCCATTTATCTTTCTCACCCAAAATCATTTTTTTCCTAGGCGTCAAATGAAAAATTGTTTAAAACAAAAGCTATATATATATATATATATATATATATATATACATCAGGGAATTAATACTATGTGTATATCGTCCTTGTAACCTTGTCGATTAAGGAGACACAAGTAATGGTTTAATTTCATCAAATGGCACTATGTTTCATACAGAGCGGTCCATGTTATTCTCTACGTCACTCGGCGGTAAGCGGGCCCTGCGTCAGCGCTCGTCATTTCCGGTGAACGGGATCCGCTACAGTCGCATCACAGTCTAGTATATACAGTCACGAAGCTTGAGTTGTGATAATGCTACGAACAATTGACTGTGCCAGTATTTCGCATTGTCTGTAATGAGGCGATAGTTGCGATCCTAGTGGTCAGCAACCATCTACGGATGCAAGAATACCTCACAAACAAACAGATGGAAGAATTAGAGCGGGTGAAAGCTAGGTATTTGAAGAGAGTTCTAGGACTACCACAGAACGCAAGATCGAGACTAGTGTACGAACTAACCAGAGAGACCTTTTTGATAGAGGACCTAAGGTGCGAAATAATGCTCCCAGCGAACGACGCCTACAAACGGCTCCTACAAGATCTGCACGAGAAGAAAACCAGCATACCGGAGGAATTCTACGCAACGTGTGCGATGCAAGATAGGACATGGACGGAAGCTAATCATGAAATGAGATACGTGACGACAAGATTGGCAACCCATGGCTTCCACCATAAGGTGTGCGGCAACAAGACTTACCACGAACCAAATGATAAGTGTATGTGTGTTTTATGCTCAGAACTGTGTGACAGATATATTATCAAGTGTAAGAAGAGACAGAAATCCATCGCAGCTTATAGTAAAGACAAGTAATGTTTCTTAGCCCATGCACGGTGTGTGCGCATTTCAACTTATTATATATACTACGTATTGAGCTTCGTGACTGTATATACTAGACTGTGGTCGCACGCTACAGTCTTTCTCTCTTTTTCCTTGCCTTCAAGGACACAGCACATGGTCACATTACAACTGATAACTGCTGTTAAGTTGCCTATGAGCTGTGTTGACGGTTGTATTGATGTACCGGTACTTATGTCTTAGTTGAATATTGAAGATTTTGGATTAATATAGCACCAGAAAAGTTTATATTACAACAAAGGATTTATCTTGTCGAGTGTTACTTGATAACGAAGAATTGTGGAACAGTGCGACGACGTTTTGCAATGCAATTTCCTGGTGTTCCCGTTCCACATAGGACGACTATATTAAACCTCATACGAAAGTTTAGAGAAACGGGGTAAGTTCTGAATAAACGTGGAAAGAGAAACCCAAGTGTACTTACTGAGGAAGAACTCGATGTGATAGAAGAAATGTTAGAACATTCTCCTCGAAAAACACTCCGCCGTCTCTCACAAGAAACGGATGTTTCGAAGAGCAGAGAATTTAGAGCCATTAAAATTCTTCAATTTAAGCCTTACTGGGTGACAATACTGCGTGAATTACAGCATAGAGATAACGCGAGTCATGTGAATTTTTGTAACTGGGTTTTACAAAGTGTTGCCGATGGCGTTGTGGATTCTACAGTAATTATTTTCACAGATGAAGCATGGTTTCACTTACATTGCCATATTATAACGCAAAACAATAGATATTGGAGTACAGAAAATCCTCATCATTCATGAAACTCCTTTACATAATTAGAAGGTTGGTGTATGGTGCGCTATAACTACACATAGGATTATAGGCCGTATATTTTCTGACGATACAATCAATGTTGGCAGATACAGAACACAATATTCAGCCCGTTTTTTTAACAGATCCAGTGTCAGAGTGCTTATTTCCAGCAGGATTCAGCAACTGCCCATACAGCATCCGAAACATTAAATTTGATAAGCGAAATATTCGAGGGCAGGGTTATTAATAGAGGATTATGGCCCTCTAGCTCCCCCCATTTCTCAACCTGCTATTTTAGTTTTTGAGGAAATCTAAAAAAAATGAAGTACACAAAGACAATCCACACACAATGCGTGAATTAAAAGACAGTATTGTACTAGAAATCAGAATAATTACAGAAAAAGAACTTGCATGTGTGAATACCGATTTTCTTCGGAGATATCAGGAATATGTTACAGCACAGGTTCATCATTTGCAACACCTTCTGTAGTCAAGGTTACTAAAAAATATGAATACTGTAATTTTAATTGCCGACTCTAGCGACTGTAGCAGACCTCGTTCACCGGGAATGACAGACGCTGACGCCGGGCCCGCTTGCTGCCGAGGACCGTACAGAATATCATAGACCGCTCTATACAGTAGTGGCAAAAAACCGGATCGACCCTCGTAGCTGATTTCAGAGTCACAGATTCAAATTTTGCTACTCACAAAACAGATCCGTCTTGTATAATTAATTGTAACAATGAAATTTATAGCAGTTGTTCGATTCTTACCGTCTTTTGTTTCCTTCAGTGCATCAAACTTACAAAAGAAAAACTTAGTTTTATTTTCATCTGGCATCAATATTACATTTCTACCTCTATTCGGCAAAGATAACTGCGTATTTTTACATTAAATAGCTGTACATACCTCTGGCTTCACTATCCATATTGAAATTACTACAGTTTGACACAATACACAGCACAGGATTCTTTTGTATCAGCTACAAGGGTCGATACGGTTTTTTTGCCACTACTGTACATATTATTCAGTGAAACATTTAACCTCTTTAAAGCCTGTTAAAAATATATCAAATGTACTATTCTAATAAATAAAACATTGAAGGTCGCAAACGAATAAATGCAGCTCATACTATATATATATATATATATATATATATATATATATATGCCTACTACAATGTCCGAAAGTAAAATGGCAAATTGTAGTACTGTAATACTGTTATTTGGCCTTATTTCATAAATGGCAGACGATATGCCAGATACTTAAGAACCGTTCTTCGTTACTCTTTGGAGGCCAAACCTTCGAGGAACACTGATTATGTGGTACCAGCGTGATTTGTGCCTAGCACATTATGCCTTGAGAACCCTCGTGTTCTGGGCTGAAAATATCCTGGTATGTGGATTGGACGTAGTAGACCAGTTGGCCCGCTTGTTCACCAGACTTTACGTCATCAGGTTTCCTTCTATGGGTAGCGATTAAAGACGCTGTCTATCGAAATGTATCACCACAAGACATGCAGCAATGTATGATTGATGCTTGTACATCCATTCAGCAGCCAACAGTAGAAAGATCTGGTGGTTTCATCCAAAGATGGAAATTATGCATTAATTCTGGTCACCATCTCGAGCAGGACATATTGAAAAATAAATGACAGAACGTCTCATTGGACATGGTATTAGACTAAAAGGTAAGTGATACAATTATATCAGTGTAAATACTTCAATGTACTCACTATCTGTTTCGTGTTTATATACTCAATAAATTAGATAATAATGATTGCAAATACATGGTGGAAGTGAAATAATCCTGCAGATTTTCAGAGTGAACAGCTCAAGTTGCATGTAACAAAAAAGTGTAATACCATCAGGGGCGTTTGCAACCCCCTTGGTTGGGTATTTAGATTTGAATATTTTTATCCATAATCGTATTCCGTAGGGGGAAAGGAACTGACCATCCTATCCAATTGTCTCCTGGCCTAGTTGTCTCACAAGTGGTCCCTTCTTGGTATCACTTGTGTGGTTCAGACCTCTCTTTGGACAGTTGACTAAACAACAACAATCGTATTTCCTTCTTTAATTTTTCACTGTCAGAGTAACAAAATCTACATCGACATAAGGCATAGTCCTCCTACCCTCCTCCTTCAATATAATCCCTGTGCTTTATGCTGCGGCACGTTCGAATTATAACAATGCTATCTTTATTATAGAGAGATCTACCGCCTAGTACGACCTTGTAATAAAATGAAGCAGACACAATATGAAATTTAACTTGTTGTGAAACATATTGAAAAGGTTGTTTTGACAGTTCTGCATTGGATATGTTAAATATTGTGCATTGTCGATTTTAAACTCATTTTAAGATCGGTATTCACCCGTTCATAAGTTTGAGATCTGACTTTATTGTGGAATGTTCCTTTAATTTTTTTGCATTATAGTTCATACTTTTAATAATAATAATAATAATAATAATAATAATAATAATAATAATAATGATAATGATAATAATAATAGTAATAGTAATAATAATAATAATAATACACAACATTTAAAATACCGATAATGTAAATTGTAAACAATTCACCATACGCCACTGAATATCATATTGGTGGAAATTTCATAGTTTTCTCAAAAAAAATTTTTTTCCTAAATCTTTAACACTCTCTTATTCGGTAACTTTGTGAATACTATCGTGATTTTTGTTCATATCGATAGGAAATCTAATAAAGAACCATTTATCCCTCTGGCGTATTTCAATAGCGTGGACGGTTTTCGTGTGAAACTTAATTTATAAACTGATTTCAAGCCACTGAACGATGCGAGCAGATTTGAGAGTCTTATCAGGTAATAGTGCCAGTTTGCGTCATAATTTTATTCACTTGTATCGTTGCGAAACCTTGTCACAATTACAAATTTTGAAATGTACATTCCATAGAAAAGGTTACAAGTGATCAATATCTAAAAGATCAATTGTCCATATTTCTGGTCAGTTGTAACCCATTTTTTAATTGATGGCGTTAATACCTTCACTTAACATATTTTTCTAATGTTACATTGTCGCGTTACTTCTAAAACGTAATAAATCCAATTTTTCCCGAATGCTAAAAAATGTGTATACTTCCAAACTGCGTCTGCTTGTAACATCTTACAAATAAAAAGCGAATTTTAACACAGCTGACTTAATAAAAATAACATGGCACGGGCAGGGCTGTCCAAAGAAAAACTAATATCCCCCCAAAAATTAAACAATTATAAATGACAGCAGCAAAAAAAGTCAAAAGTTGGTGCAAATCGTAATTTTCGCCAGAAAATCCATCACCCACTACGTTGAAATTGCATCAGTTTTGAAGGATTTTCCGTCCAGTTGGCGACACTGGCACCGGCTATGAAGCATGAATTCCCTCGTCCGTCTACGAGAGGCCCTCGGTGTCCACGTCTGGTGAGTAACTCGCATCTAAGTTTCTCCCTACAAATTTCCATTCGTCTACATGCCCTCACTTGAGAATCTGTACCTCACTGACCTTCACAGAGCTTATCGCTCTGAGTGACATCATCTTCACAGACTCCGTTCCTCCCTCACGCAGCTCCTAGGCGTGGGCAGGTTCTATATCAGTTTCATAAGCAATATCAGTGGTGGCATAATGGCATTATCAAAGCAGTGTGTACGCGTTAGAAAACGATTATTTCATGAGAAATGGGAGGAAGAGTTTTTTTGCTGTTTAGAAGGGGAGAACATACGATGTATGTTATGCTCGAAAATCCTATTAGGCATTAATAAATTTAATATACAACGACATTACTCCTTATGTTATAAAGAACATGCTGAATTAGAAGGTAAGACAAATTAAATGTTATTTTCTCGTACTATTCCGAAGAAAATCTACGATCTTAACATTTGCATAGTATACTAAATACATTATACCTTAAACACGCTGCATTAAAAGGTACGAGGAATTAAATGTTGTTTGTACGTATTATTTCCAAAAGAAATTTATAAGAAATATATCAAATGTGCGTAGAAAACGAAATATGATTTTCTGAAATTATTTTTTATTTTTTTTTTATTTTAGTAGGTTATTTTACGACGCTTTATCAACATCTGAGGTTATTTAGCGTCTCAATGAGATGAAGGTGATAATGCCTGTGAAATGAGTCCGGGGTGCAGCACCGAAAGTTACCCAGCATTTGCTCGTACTGGGTTGAGGGAAAACCCCAGAAAAAAAAACCTCAACTAGGTAACTTGTCCCAACCGGGAATCGAACCCGGGCCACCTGGCTTCGCGGCCAGACGCGCTAACAGTTACTCCACAGGTGTGGACTGAAATTATTTTAGGTCGAGAACGTGCAAATCTATTAAGTAATCTTGAGGAACGCCAGAATATTCAAGAAAATAAACGTAGACAACGTGATGGAATATTATTGGATAGTTACGCAATTTCTCGCCTGTGATTTAAATCAATTCAGCGACGGAGAAACAGTAAAGAGATTTATGATTAAAGCTGCCGAATTAATTTGCCAAATTGAATAAAAGTTTTCGAGTCTCTCACGTTAACCAAGTGCATTCCTTAGTAATTCGTCACTGACCGCCTTAGCGATTACGATAAGGTGACGCAGGTCACAGCAGTTTATATTTCCCATCTTACTCTGCAGTCTCCTCTCCTAGTAAACAAATTATTTCAAATCGAGTGCCTCACGTAACCGAAAATTGTGCCCATGTATGCTATATACAAATAAGAAGCAAATTTTAACACAGCCGACTTATTAATCTTGATTAAAATAAAAATAACTTGGTACGGCACGAGCAGGGCCGTTCAAAGAAAAAGTAAAATCCCCCCAAAAATTAAACAATTATAAATGACAACAGCAAAAAAAAGTCAAAAGGTGATATAAATCGTAATTTCCGCCAGAAAATCCGTCACCCCTCAAAGCCATTCTTTTCCCATCAGCTGCGTTGAAATTCCGTCAGTTTTGACGGACGTCCAGTTGGCAACACTGGCCACCGGCTATGAAGCATGAAGCATGAAGTCCCTCGTCCGTCCATGCGAGGCCCTCGGTGTCCACGTCTGGTAAGTAAAGGTTGATTCACAATAAACCGGGAACGGAAACGACAACGAGGACGAGAGCGGAAATAATGCTAAAATGAAAGTATTTAAATGTGAGCATTCACAATAGTTAATTGTGAAGGCTCACATTTAAATACATTTATTTTAACAATATTTCCGTTCTCGTCTTCGTTGTCGTTTCCGTTCCCGGTTTATTGTGAACCAGCCTTAACTCGCATCTATGTTTCCCCTACAAATTTCCATTTGTCTACTAGAACGAATGCTATGTCTACACGCGCAGTTGACCTTGACATCGCTTCCCTACTCGAAATGTAATCACGTGACCAGAGAGAAGAGCGATAGCGAGGGGAAAGGAATGGGTTTCCCCTACCTGTGAAGTTTTATCTCATCGATTGCGATACAAGCTTCTGGTCAGTAGTATTGACTACGTGTATCGTGTCAGTTCTGATAGAACTCCGTGCTGTTTTCTACGCCATCAGCTTAACTCAGGTAAACACATATTCACTGAGTTCTGAGGATGACCCATAAAAGGTCGAAACATGTAAACCATTTACGATAGTATTCAACACAAGAAAGTCATATAATACATATTCCGAAGTGATACAGTGCTAAAAGTTGTGTAATCAAGGTGTATATTATTTTTCCTTGCTTCAATAACACTTTACATAATTCAACACTACTTTATTGCACAATAACTACTGAATGTATAATAATAATAATAATAATAATAATAACAATAATTTATTTTGCATGTTTCTTACATAATTACAATGCAGGCTGAGTTATGAAAGTAAAGAAAATTCATTTTAAGGGTACGCTAGCAAAATAGATTGAATATCAGTTATCGAAACCATACTTCTGTTACCAAGAATGTTAAGAATTAATTTGTATTGCCTTTCTGCCCGTTCTCACTTCCATTTTTATTTTCCTCTTTTTTTATTTCCATTCGTTTCTCTTCCTTGCCTTCCCTTCTTTATTTCATTTTTTCCCCTCTCTTCTCTCTGCATCGCTTTTGTTTTCCAGTCACTTTTCTTTCGCACTCTTGTTTCAGATTCTTTGCTCTTTTGTTTCCTTTTTTTCAATTCTCTTTTCATATCCTTTATTCTATCTTTTTTCCATTTCCTGAGTCATTTAAACTTCTTTTTCTTCTCCTTTATTCCCATATAATAACTCGTATATTATCTTTCTTTCAGAATTCATCTGTTACCTGACCGTTTCCATGACTACCAACTAGTGTGGCTGAAACATAAGTTCTAATATGACGGGAGAACAAATGCATTATGTGTCCTTCGCGGGGAGAGGGGGAAGAGGCCGCCGTAACACTACGCAAACGCTCTACCCAATTCCGCCAGAAGATCGCCAATTATTCAAAAGCAGGTGGAATGAATTTTACAAGAACGGGCGCCCTAATTTCCGCAAAAGTTGCGCGGTGATGGCAAAGGCACGTTTTGATGACGTAGATGTCATTGTCTGGGAGTTCAGCAAGTGCAACACAGGAGACCACGCTGAGGTCAAGGCACTCGAACACATACAAGAGAAGGAGCAAAGATATCACACTGCAGAGTAACAACTGTCATGTTATATTGTTATTCATAGTTTTCTGCCCAAGGGCAGGTCTTTCACTGCAAACCCAGCGTTCTCCGATCTTTCCTATTTTCCGCCCTCTTCTTAATCTCCACATACAAAATGTTCCATATACAAAATTACTTTAATGTCGTCTATCATTTGATATCTTTTTCTGCCCCGAACTCTTCTCCCGTTCACCATTACTTGCATTGCATCCTTCAGAAGGCAGTTTCTCCTCATCCAGTGACCCAGCAAATTCCTTTTCCTCTTCCTGATCAGTTTCAGCATCATTCTCTCTTCACCCACTCTTTCCAACACACTTTCATTTCTTATTCTCTCTGTCCACTTCACACGCTCCATTCTTCTCCATATCTACATTTCAAATGCTTCTAGTCGCTTCTCTTCACTTCGTCGTAATTTATATTCTACATATTATAGAGGGTGGCCCAAAAGCCACTACCCATTATTCAACTTGGATTACATTTTCAATCTCCCCATGGATTTCAAATTACCCGCCTTTCATTTTAATCTGGCAATTAGTGACTGTTACTAATGTAAACACTAGATTACATAGCTATATAACCAATCAATTAATTACCTGTCAATAAAATATCCATCATTTTACCATTTGATCTCTGTTTTTTTTTTTTTTTTTTCATTTTAATGGGTAGTGACTTCACCTTTATTATATTACAGCTCTCAAAGAAACTATTGTATATTATCTTACTGTAAACTTAAGAATAAATACTGCAATATTTGTTTTTGGCTAAAAAATTGTGACATACCCCTATTTCTTCTTAAGTTTGCAATAAAATGATATGCAACACTTTGTTTGAGATATTATATTATATTATATTATATTATATTATATTATATTATATTATATTATATTATATTATATTATATTATATTATATTATATTATATTATATTATATTATATTATATCATATCATATTATATTATATTAGCCCTAAAATATTCTGTAGAAAAACTGCTAAAAAGGAGAGAAAAAAGGAAAGTTTTAAATGCCGGAATTGATGTGGAGAAGATTGCTGAGTATCAAACGAAGTGAAAGTTTTATTCTGCTAGCTTGTGTTCCAATAAGTCCCAGATATCGGTGATGATAGTCATGATATATATTACATCATTTACATTTATTTTAATCTAATTTCTTTATTTTTTTATTTTTAGTTCCTAATACTTAACTTTTAGTGGTTAGTTTCTAGTCTTTAACCTTTCGTTCTACTATATTACGGTAAATCATGTTATTTCAGGTCTATTGATCTTTATCTGTCTTATTCCCCTTGCACCAAATGTGCGGATGTCATCCTCGAGTTCTCCATGTTGCGCCCCAGCTGTAATTTCACCGTCATATTCAGCTGTGTGTTCCATGGCGAAGACCAGGTCCATCGGATGGGTCTGCGTCGATTGAACGCCTCTCCTGATATCACCATCCGCATCTTCACAAGTAAGCCTGAAGAAAGGAAATTCACACATAATACAAGGCCAGTTTGCATAGTCTTACATGTAACATGGGCTGTAAGTGGCCCTTGTTTTGTTTAATATTCTACTTTCTCTTTAATGTTTCCAAAAATGCAATTGCAATAGCTACAAACAGATCTTTTGTTACGTCTTAAATTTATGTTATGAATGTTTCTGCTTTTTGAGAATATATCTTGAATATCTGTGTGAAAAATTGTGGAATTAACACACGAAATGCATAGGCCTAATTTGGTCTTAAAATGGTCCTTAGATTTTAATAGAGCAAGATCTTCATGATTTGAAAGACACAGCACGGTGTGGCTTCACTTCGAAATTCATCATTGGTCAATATTTCTTCGAAGAAGATAACAATGCAATAGTAGAAACTATCACAGTGAACGGGGAGCGCAACTACAGTACGCTACAGAATTTTATCATTCCCAGACTGAGGAATCGTGACCTGGAAGACATAATCTTCATGCAGGATGGCGCACCGCTCCACATCCACATCCCTGCAAAACAATTAATTACACGGATCTCTGGCGATCGTGTCATCAGTAGGCATTTTCCAACAATATGGACCTCACGATCTCCAGATCACAATCCGGCCGACTTTTGATTTTGTAGTTACCTTAAAGAGTCAATTTCTATGCCACACCCTACAACACTGCAACAACTGAAAGACTCTAACTGGCAAGAAATTGGGAATGTTTTATGACATTGCTTGCAAAATGATTTACATTATGTAGCAAAAAAAAATTGTATTTGTTGAACAAGAGAACGACGGACATATTCCTAATGTTTTGTAAAGAGCAAGACCCATTGTTTTCTCAATACAGCGTTGTTTATGGTTTTTTATATGAAATACTGTATTATACCTATATCTCTTTAAATTTGAAGTGACTTTTGATTGGCATAATATATCAAATACTCTATAATGAATTTATTTAAAGAAATAATTTAGTTTTTCTTTTAAAATGACGAAGAATTATTATTTTTACTAATTGCATTAAACATTTGCTCCGGTTATAATTTGAAGGTTAATTTCAAAGGTCTATTTCTGAATTCTCGAATTTGAGTCTCGAGGGGTTGACGTCCAGATTTCGAAGCCAATCCCCAAAAGCAGGTTAGTAGAACAATATCAGAACTGGCAGTAGCTGTAGAAATAACAGCAGATATACAAGTAGTACCAGCTGGAGGTAGGAGATGTTGGAGTAGCAACAGATGTAGACATTGCAGATTTAAAAGTAGCAGCAAATATAGAGATAGCTACAGTTGTATACATGCAAGATGTAAAAGTAGTAACATATGTGAATGTTTCAACAAATGTAAACATAATGGATATTAAATTACCAGCAGATATAGAAGTACCAACAGATGTAAAAGTAGCAGAAGATATAGACGTTTGAACAGATGTAGTCATAGCGGATGTAAAAATAGTAGAAGATGTAGACGTTTCAACAGTAGACATATCGGATGTAAAGGTTGCAGCAGATGTAGACAGAGCAAATGTAAAAGCAGCAGCAGACGTGAAAGTATCAACATATATAGAAGTGGCAGCATATTTAAAAGTAGCAGCAGATACAGAAGTATCAGCAATGTAGACGCTTCAGCAGTTGTAGACACAGTAGATGTACCGGTACCCAAAAATATTAATGTCTGTCAGCGTTCTTTACTTTGTCACACCCCATCACATTACGGAAGTAAATTTCATTCACCACAGTAATACAGGGTTAACATATCGAAGTGAAATTAAAATTGTGCTCCTCTGTGCGAAATAATTTCACAGGACGTGACTGGTCTGTCTTGGCGGAAGCAACTGGAAGTGCTTTAATACTTCCCAACCCAGAAAGAGAAGCATGGGATGTATACGGGAAAAGTGAGCTTAACGCCATCCTTTGTTTGCGTGAGGTGATGAATGCTTTCATTTATTTGTGCGTGGTATGTTTCTTACTGAATGCAAATACGCAGCTTTTCCCTATCGAAGTATTAAAACTGTGGTTGTTGGTGCTTCCATCATACTTCTTATCTAGTGTACTGTGGGGTGGGTTTGTCAGAACGTGTCTGAGTTACTACATTATTATACTTTAATCATGAGTTGCAGAAACCTCACAAATCACATTTTTTCTCAAATGCAACTTTTCATGTGATTATAATATTCATACATAGGCCTTTCAACTGGTTCAGAAATCCCACACATCCAATACTCAATGTACAATCTTAGAAAAAGTTTTGCCGCACATATACCTTATTAGTCCCAGAAAGGAGGCAGTCCGCATGATCAGAGGACGTGCAACTTGGGTCACAAGAGAAGGACTAGCTGAGGTAATTGTTAAAATGTTATGTTTTATTTAACGACGCTCGCAACTGCAGAGGTTATATCAGCGTCGCCGGATGTGCCGGAATTTTGTCCCGCAGGAGTTCTTTTACATGCCAGTAAATCTACTGACATGAGCCTGTCGCATTTAAGCACACTTAAATGCCATCGACCTGGCCCGGGATCGAACCCGCAACCTGCTGAGGTAATGAATTTAGTTTTGTTTCGTTGTATGTCTGATCATGCGCACTGCTTCCTTTCTGGGAATTATAAGGTATCTGTGCGACAAACTTTTTTTTTCTAAGACTGTACATTTCACAGCGACAATAAGTTACAGTGGAATGCAGGACCACCACAAATCCAGGGCATGTGGAATTTTTTAGAAGTCCAACATATTTTCAGTTTCCTTTTGTATGTTTTTATAGGCTTAAAAGGATTTGAAGAATTAAACATGCTATTCACTCATTTTGCAGTTTTTGTGTGTACTTTTTTTTCAGTTTCTTGGTTTAAATATACATTTAGGATGCTATTCATAGACATTTCGCTAGCCCGCGCTACGAGCGTGCTAAACTAGCCCTGGCTATCGACTGGTTACTTGTACAGGATTCATATCATATCATATCGCTAACACTGGTTTATGAATACGAAAAACGTTAGTTCCCTGATCATCCTCCGCGCTAACAATGTCTATGAATATGGCCCATAAAGTTCTTTATAAGATAAAAAAAATGTCATTCTCCATTTTCTTCACCAAAAATATGTTTTAAAGATATAGAATTATTGTTATTGCAAAACAATCCACATTCTTTTTAAATAGAACTATAAATGATTGGAATGACCTACCTGCAGCGGTCTTTGAGGGCTGTCCTTCCGTAAGGAGATTCAAGAATAATTTAAAAAGTTGTGTATAAAGTGCAAATTAAAATTAAGGCGACATTTAGCATTTAATTTTTTAAGGTGACATGTATTTAATTAGCCTGACGAGTTACTTCCTTGGTTTGAATTGTAAATTATTTAAAAATAGCGTGTAAGTGGGTCTTAGATTAGAAATGTTTAGTTTAAATGTAGTTCTGTTTATAAGTACAGTATGCATAAGGGTGTAATTATTTGACTTATTTGAACTGTTGTATCAGTGAAGCGAGGTGAGTCAGTGAAGTTATGGTTTTACAGTGCAGTGAATATTTCCGATCAGTGATAATTTATAGCGTCAATGAAATGTGTTCTATAGTGTCAGTGAAATATGTGCTAAAGTGTCAGTGAAATGCGTCATAGTGTCACTACAGTGAGTGAGATGAGAATAAAGTGAAAGACTATTGAAACTTATGTAGGGTCTGTACATAATAATGTAGGTTGTAATGTAAAATTAGGTATTTTATTTATGTTTTATTATTATTGTGTTAAATTATATTGTGTATTCTTATTGTATTGTGTATAAAATTGTAGGCCTATTGTGTATTGTATAATTGTATTGTGTATTGTAAATATTGTTTATCATTTCTTTATTGTGTATTGTTTATATTGTGTATACCACTGCCACCGGGTGCATGCCCACTTGCAGTGTAAATAAATATATACATGTCCATAAAATTTAGATTTCTTTCCAGAAAATACAGAAAAGAAAAATGGTTAAAGTTCATGTATGTCAAATACTAGAACGTATTATTATTATTATTATTATTATTATTATTATTATTATTATTATTATCATTATTATTATTTAATAAAAAGTAGTCATTTCTTAATACCAGACGCTTTTGAAGATAATCAGTTTTTTGTGCGCCTAAAAAAATTGCTCAAATGGACGTGGTGGGTTTATGCAACTCGCGATTCATGTATACCGTGTTAAAACCTGTGTGGTTGTTGCTTCCTTTATTTTTCATATGCCTGTAACCTGTCTGTCTGTCTGTCTGTCTGTGTGTATGTCTGTCTGTTAAAAGTTTAATTCATATCTCGGAAGAGTGATGTTGTTCTTGTTCTTGTTGTTGAAGTTGTTGTTGTTGTTGTTATTGAAGTTGTTGTTTTGTTGTTGTAGTTGTATACAGAGAGTTCGTAACTTTATGTGCAAGATTACAGGGGGTAATTTTTTAGTCCTGTAGTGATACAAGTCAACATCTCCTTATATGCCTACCACTGTAAATCAAACTGTTACAAACATAACAGAGCGATGAATGGTTGGCTGTTCTTGCGTGTCAAGCACTAGACTACAACATTCCACTACATTAAGGTTATCAGACTTTCCCGTTTCCCGGGGACAGTCCCTGAACTTAATAATATGTCACCAGATATCCCCAGAATTTCAGTGTTATAATATAATTTCATGAAAATACTATTGATTTTCTCAGTGCGTGGGGTATGTGTGGAATATACTCAGATCTCCTCCAGATAGAGAATATTTGAGGAAACAGTCCATTATTTTTCTCCAAATTTAGATGGACTTGACTCGGATGAAAGAATTTATTTTATGAAATCTCATGCTTGAAGAAATATGTGACTTCAGAGAAAATAGGAACGGAGAGAATAAGTACTGATCTTTGTTTAATATGGAGTGAATTTTATTTATTTATTTATTTATTCATAAATTTATTTATTTATTTATTTATTTATTCATAAATTTATTTATTTATTTATTTATTTATTTATTCATTTATTCATTTTCTTACTTATTTATTTATTTATTTAGTTATTTTATTTATTTTATTTATTTTACTTATTTATTTAGTTATTCATTTATTTAATTTATTTATTTATTCATTTATTCATTCATTCATACATTTATTAATTTATTTATGTATTTATTTATTTATTTATTTATTCATTTATTCATTTATTTATTCATTTGTTTATTCATTTATTTATTCTTTATTCATTTATTTATTCATTTATTCATTCATTTATTTATTCATTTGTTTATTTATTTATGTATTTATTTATTTATTCATTCATTCATTTATTCATTACTTACTTACTTTTATGTACTTATTTATTCATTTATTTATTTATTTAATCATGTATTTATTTATTTATTTATTCATTTATTCATATACTTACTTACTTTTATCTACTTATTTATTTATTTATTTATTATTTACTTATTTATTTAGTTAGTTAGTTAGTTATTTTATTTATTTATTTATTCATTTATTCATTCATTCATACATTTATTTATTTATTTATTTATTTATTTATTTATTTATTTATTTATTTATTTATGCATTTATTTATTTATTTATTCATTCATTCATTTACTTACTTACTTTTATCTACTTATTTATTTATTTATTTATTTATTTATTTATTTATTTATTTATTTATTTATTTATTTATTTATTTATTTATTTATTTATTTATTTATTTATTCATTTATTAATTCATTTTCTTACTTACTTTTATCTACTTATTTATTTATTTACTTATTAATTAATTTATTTATTTATTTAACCTTATAATTTGAAAGTAATTCATATTTTTTTAGGTTATGAAAAACAAATACGTGTTTAACCATTCTGCATTCACTTCTATGAAGCTTTAAAGACTTCTGAAGTTTTTCGAATCCACATGTTCACGTATTTTCCTATATTTTTCCATGAGGCATTACATCGTTCATAAATCCTGCATTTTTTCAGACTAAACTTTAAAGTGAACAGAAATCAACAAATTCTCAGAACTGAGCCTGCTACAAATCACATTCAGAATAAAATGAGAACGAACTTATAAAAATGAGAATATACTATTTTTCATTCTTACCAAATATGAGTATATATTATGTGTAAGATAGACACTTGAGTATATTCTACTATGCTTCCATGTTATGAGAATGTAATCAAAAGTGAGTAGGTACTCATATGTTTTTTTCTTATCAACAAGAAAATTATATAAAAAAACGTCCAGTATATACTATATACTCATTTTTAACCTTATCATCCAATGCCAGCGAAATGAGTCCAGGGGCCAACGCTGATAGTTACCCAGAATTTGCTCTTAATGGGTTAAAGGAAAATCCCGGAAAAGGCATCAACCAGGTAACTTGTCCTAACCAGGATTTGAATTGGGCCCGCTCGTTGCACGGTCACACATGCTAACCGTTACTCTACGGCGTTAGATGAAACCTTCTTCTTTCACAACTTTTCTTCCGTTCACCATTCCTTCTAGTGAAACAAGGTACATTTCTTGCCTTTCCTCTGATATTATACGATAATGAAGTGTGTTCTGATTTGCATTTGTGTCATCTTTGAAACGTAGGTAGTTAAGTTGTTGATAATAAAATTGATACGAGTTCTTCATATTTGAAGTTACAGTATGTATTAATTATGTTATATCGTTTACTGCACAGCAAGGCAATGAAACTCGTAGACCTCCAGCAACACCATACGTATTTGGGAGTGAGATGAATCGAAATCTGCCGATACGTTCAGGATTAACGTCAGCAAATGTAGAGACACCATCATGGCAGCGGGTCATAGGAAGACAAACACCCAATTTTTGGGATACCAGACAGTCACTCAGGAGAACTGAAGTCAGAGGCCGGGTAGCGTATTTGTCTCAAAATTCAGAGGCATTCAACCGTGCTATCCAATGGAGCCTGGCCGATGAAACAAGGATCACAGTTGGACAGGTGATGTATTTACGTATACACTATGGAATAACTTTAATTACACAAAATGATGCTCTGTCACTTCTTCGTACACGTGATCACGGATGACTATGCAACTAAGATTCAGTAATTCATACACAGCTTTCTGCCAAAGACAGTCTTTCACTGCAAAAGTGTTGCGCATGATCAGGTTCTATTCCGAGCAGTTGTTTGCATGCTTTCATTCGGATGCCTCCGGATTACCACCGAATGATGTGGCGCAGATATACATTTTCCGCTGAGCATTCCTTTATTCGGAGTGGTTCTAATCCGAGTATTTTTTCAATAAGTGTATAATTGTATTCTTCCTCTGACATAATTAGGAACATTAAATCCAGACGTTTGGGATGGGCAGAGCATGTAGCACGTATGGGCGAATCCAGAAAGGCAGATAGAGTGTTATTTTGGGAGACCGGAGGGAAAAAGAACTTTGGGAAGGCCGAGACGTAGATGAGAGGATAATATAAAAATGGATTTGAGGGAGGTGGGATTTGATGGTAGGGACTGGACTAATCTTGCTGAGGATAGAGACCGATGGCGGGCTTATGTGAGGGCGGGAATGAATCTCCGGGTTCGTTAAAAGCCATTTGTAAGTAAGTAAGTATGTATTTTCTATATATGTCGTTATTTTTTCTGTAATCGCTACCGACTCAAAACTCATTTGTAGGTAATAATTATTTCAAGAAGGCTAACTGTAGAAATTCCTGTAGTTGACTCTTAGACCTGAATGTTCAACTGTGCCACAATATGGATAAAATTATATAAAACAATCACTTCTTTTATTTCGCAGGGAGGTGATTTCGTTTCAGGAGGGGAGATCTTGGCCTTCATCCTCGCAGTTGCATTGCTGTTGCTCATCAAATATTTTTTTTATGATTAGCATCTTTAGAAAGCGTACAAAAATCATAATTAATATTGTGCCACTTAAAACTGTTAAATATTGTATCACTACTGTTGATATACTGTTGCGAAGCAATGTTAACAACAGTGTGGCAATTGCTCCTCTACAAGAATAATTGTTTATCGTTTTTCTACTCGAATGGGAAACTCGCTGTAATAGCAGAAGACGTAAGCTATACAGGGTGCTCCATTTATCTTTCTCACCCAAAATCATTTTTTCCTAGGCACCAAATGAAAAATTGTTTAAAACAAAAGTTATTTATATACAGTACGTTCGTAGTTCGGCCGGACCGTTCCGCGGCACAACAGATGTTCAACTCGAACACATTCCCTATATCTCCGAAAACAATTCCGGTTCACTCGAAAAAGTTCATGTTGATTGATTGCCTGTATTTCTCTCGTGATGTTGTCCTTCAATTTTTGTAACGTGTGCGGATTTGATGCGTACACTTTATTCTTTAACGTTCCCCATAAATAAAAATCGCATGGAGATAGGTTAGGGGAACGAAGTGGCCACAATCCTCGACTAATTATTCTGTCACCAAACACACTTCGCAATTCATGGATAGAATTCGCAGCGGTGTGCACTGTAGCTGAATCCTGTTGAAACCAGCCACTCAATCGTTCATTTCTTGTTAGTTGCGAAAAAAAAATATCTAAAATTGAAGTTACGTAAACGGGTGAATCAACTGTTGTGTCGAAAAATATGGGAGCGATAATTGTACTCGCGCTCACTGCACACCAAACCCCAACTTTTGCAGCGTGGTGAGGAACTTCATGAATAATATGAGGATTTTCGGTAGCCCAGTATCTATTGTTCTGAGTAGACACGTGACCGTGAAGATGAAACCACACTTCATCAGTGAAGAACGTTAAATGTGGGTCCACGTCGCCATTATGAACGGACTGCACAAACAAATTGTAATAATTAACCCTACTTACAGGATTTTGTGGTTGTAAAGCATTAACTAAAGTTACCCTGTACGGCTTAAGTTTCAGAAGTTCCGTTGCCACAAAAGCTGACGTCTTGGAAATGTTAACCTCTTGTGGTAAACGTCGCAGTGATTTGCGTGGTGAGTGCTCTAACCGGGCCCCTACTTCATCTAGCTTCTCTTCTGTCAGTACACGGCGTTGTTGAACACGTTTCTTGTTCAAAAAAGATCCTGTACGTCTCATTTTATTGACAAGGTCATGAGTAGTTGACCTGCTAGCAATTCGAACACCTGCAAATCGATGTTCAAATTCTCTTCGACACTTTCTTGCAGAAGAGTATTTCATATACGCATCATAGAGAAAAATACGTTGTTCTAAAATGTACTCAACTATTATTAATAGACACTTTATCACCACGAGACGACACAATTTTACTCACAACACGCGCACAGACGTCTTTCCCTCACGACAGATCCAACTCGACTGACTGGCGCGTTAGCGGTAGCCACAGCGCTACTCTGGCGGCAGGCGCGCCAATCTTCACCCAGTTCAAGACCGCCGCGGAACTATCCGACCGAGCTACGAACGCACTGTACATAGGGAATTAATATTATAGATATATCTTTCTTGTAACCTTGTCGATTAAGGAAACGCGAGTAATGGTTTAATTTCATCAAATGGCACTATGTTTCATGCAGAGCTGTCTGTGACATTCTCTACGGCACTCGGAGGCAAGCGGGCCCGGCGTCAGTTCTTGTCATTCCGGTGAACGGAGTCTGCTACAGTCGCACGCTACAGTCTTTCTCTCTCTTTCCTTTCAAGGACACAGCACATGGTCACATTACAACTGTTAACTGCTGTTCAGTTGTCTATGAGCACTGTTGACGTTTGTATTGATGTATTTACATCTTAATTGAAGATTGAAAATTTTGGATTAATACGGCACCACAAAGTTTATATTACAACAAACAATTTATCTTGTAGAGTGTTCCTTGATAACAAAGAATTGTGGAACAGTGCGACGACGTTTTGCAATGCAATTTCCAGGTGTTCCCGTTCCACATAGGACGGCTATATTAAACCTCGTAAAAAGACTTTAGAGAAACGGGGTCAGTGCTGAATAAACGTGAAAAGAGAAACAAAAAGTTTTGTTACCGAGAAAGAACTCGATGAGATAGGACAAAGGTTAGAACGTAATCCTCGAAAATTTCTTCGTCGTCTCTCACAAGAAACGGGTGTTTCGAAAACCACAGCATTTAGAGGCACTAAAATTAAGCCCTACAGGGTGACAATACTGCGTGAATTACAGCATAGAGATAACGTGAGTCGTGTGAATTTTTGTAACTGGTTTTTATGAAGTGTTACCGATGGCGTTGTGGAATCTACAGTAGTTATTTTCCCACGTGAAACATGGTTTCACTTACATTGTCATATTATATCACAAAACGTTGATACTGGAGTACAGAAAATCCTCATCCCATTCCTGAAACTCCTTTAGATGATAAGAAGGTTGGCGCATGGTGGGCCTACAACTGCACATAGGATTACAGACCCTATATTTTCTGACGATACAATCAATGCTGACAGATACAGAACACAAATACTCAGCCCATTTTTTTAACAGATCCAGTGTCAGAGTACTTCTTTCCAGCAGGATTCAGCAACTGCCCATACAGCATCCGAAACATTAAATTTGATAAGCGAATTATTCGAGGGCAGGGTTATTAGTAGAAGATTATGGCCCTCTAGGTCCCCCGATTTGTCAACCTGCGATTTTCGTTGTTGAGGAAATCAAAAAAAAAATGAAGTAATCAAAGACAATCCGCACACAATCCGTCAATTAAAAGACAGTATTGTACGAGAAATCAGAAGAATTACAGAAAAGGAACTTGTACTTGTGAATACCAATTTTCTTCGGATATATCAGGAATATGTTGCAGCTGAGAGACATCATTTGCAACACCTTCTGTAGTCGAGGTCTCTAAACAATATGAATACTGTAATTTTAATAGCCTACTCTAGCGGCTGTAGCAGACCCCGTTCACCGGGAATGACAAGCGCTGACGCCGGGCCCGCTTGCCGCCGAGTACCGTAGAGAATGTCATAGACCGCTCTATAGATATTTTTCAGTGAAACATTTAACCTATTTAAGGCCTGTTAAAAAATATATCAAAATGTGCTATTCTAATAAATAAAACATTGAAGGTCACAAACGAATAAATGCAGCTCATACTATATATTATATACCTATTACAATGTCCGAAAGTAAAATGGCAAATTGTAGCACTATAATACTGTTATTTGGCCTTATTTCATAAATGGCAGATGATGATACCAGATTCTTAAGAACCGTTCTTCCTTACTCTTTGGAGGCCAAACCTTTGAGGAACAGAGTGATTATGTGGTACCAGTATGATTTGTGCCTAGCACATTATGCCTTGAGAACCGTCGTGTTCTGGGCTGAAAATATCCTGGTATGTGGATTGGACGTAGTAGACCAGTTGGCCCGCTCGTTCACCAGACTTCACGTCATCAGGTTTCTTCCTATGGGTAGCGATTAAGGTCGCTGTCTATCGAAATGTATCACCAGAAGATATGCAGCAATATATGATTGATACTTGTGCATGCATTCAGCAGCCAACAGTAGAACAATCTGAAGGTCGTTCATCCAAAGATGGAAATTATGCATTAATTCTAATGGTCACCATCTCGAGCAGAACATATTGAAAAATAAATGACAGAACGTCTCATTGGACATGGTATTAGACTAAAAGGTAAGTGATACAATTATATCAGTGTAAATACTTCAATGTACTCACTATCTGTTTCGTGATTGTATACTCAATAAATTAGATAATAATGATTGCAAATACAGAGTGGAAGTGAAATAACCATGCAGATTTTCAGAGTGAACAGCTCAAGTTTTATGTAACAAAAAACTGTAATACCATCAGGGGCGTTTGCAACCCCCTTCGTTGTATTTAGATTTGAATATTTTTTATCCATAATCTTATTCCGGAGGGGGAAAGGAACTGGCCATCCTATCACATTGTCTCCTGACCTAGTTGCCTCATAAGTGGTGCCTTCTTAGTATCACTTGTGAGGTTCAGACCTGTCTTCGGACAGTTGACTAAACAACAATCGTATTCCCTTCTTTAATTCTCACTATGAGAGTAACAAAATCTACATCGACATAAGGCATCGTCCTCTTACCCCCCTCCTTCAATATAACCCCTGTGCTTGGTGTTGCGCCACATTTGAATTATAACAATGCTACCTTTATTATAGAGAGACCTACCGCCTAGTACGACCTTGTAATAAAATGAAGCTGACATAATATGAAATTTTAACTTTTTGTGAAACATATTGTAAAAGTTGTTTTGACAGTTCTGCAGTGGATATTTAAATAATGTGCATTGTCGATTTTAAACTCATTTTAAGATCGGTATTCACCCGTTCGTTAGTTTGAGATCTGACTTTATTCTGGAATGTTCCTTTAACGTTTTTGCATTATTTTTCATACTTTTAATAATGATAATAATAATAATAATAATAATAATAATAATAATAATAAATATAATAATACACAACAGTTAAAATATCGATAATGTAAATTGTAAACAATTTTAATAATGAATCCTTCCTTGACAAAATTCAGTGTACGCTACTTAATATCATATTGGTGGAAGGTTCATAGTTTTCTAAAAAAAAAAAAAAAAAAAAAAACAAAAAAAAAAAAAAAAAAAAACAAAAAAAAGTTTTTCCTAAATCTTTAACACTCTCGTACTCGGTAACTTTTGCGAACACGATCGTGATTTTTGTTCATATCGATAGAAAATCTGATAGAGAACCATTTATCCCTCTGGCGTATTTCAATAGCGTGGACGTTTCCGTGTAAAACTTAACTTATAAACCACTAATTTCAAGCCACTGAACGATGCGAGCAGATTTCAGAGTCTTATCAGGTAAAAGTGCCAGTTTGAGTCATACTTTTATTCACTTGTACTGTTGTGAAACCTTTTCACAATTACAATTTTTTTAATGTACATTCTATAGAAAAGGCTACAAATGATCAATATCTAAAAGATCAATATTATTGTCCGTATTTCTGGTCAGTTGTAACCTATTTTTTAATTGATGGCGTTAATACCTTCACTTAACCTATTTTCTACTGTTACGTCGTCGCCTTATTTCTAAAACGTAGGGGAGAGTCGGGTAGTATCGGACATCGGGTAATATCGGACAGTGCATTTCTTTCATCTACCACCATATGGTAGTACCTGAATGACATGGTTACGTTTCTCTATGCGACATCACAGAAACGTAACAATGTCAATCAGATACTATCATCGAGTGGTAGATGAAAGAAACTGTCCGATATTACCCGTTGTCCGATACTACTCGACTCTCTCCTAAATAAGTCCAATTTTCCCCGAATGTTAAAATATGCGTATACTTTCAAACTGCGTCTGCTTATAACATCTTACAAATAAAAAGCGAATTTTAACACAGCTGACTTAATAATCTTGATTCAAATAAAAATAACATGGTACGGCACGGGCAGGGCTGTCCAAAGAAAAAGTAAAATCCCCCCAAACAGCAAAAAAAAAAAAGTCAAAACGTGATGCAAATCGTAATTTCCGCCAGAAAATCCATCACCTTTTCCCATCCGCTACGTTGAAATTCCATCAGTTTTGAAGAAGTTTTCGTCCAGTTGGCAACAATGGCTATGAAGCATGAAGTCCCTCGTCCGTCCACGCGAGGCCCTCGGTGTCCACGTCTGGTGAGTAAAGGCTGGTTCACAATAAACCGGGAACGGAAACTACAACGAGGACGAGAACGGAAATATTGTTAAAATAAAAGTATTTAAATGTGAGCATTCGCAATAGTTAATTGTAAAGGCTCAAATTTAAATTAATTTATTTTAACAATATTTCCGTTCTCGTTCTCGTTGTCGTTTCCGTTCCCGGTTTATTGTGAACCAGCCTTAACTCGCATGTACAGTATGTTTCCACTACAAATTATTTCCATTCGTCTACTAGAACGAATGCTATGTCTACACGTGCAGTTAACCTGGACATCGCTTCCCTACTCGAAATGTAATCACGTGACCAGAGAGAAGAGCGATAGCGAGGGGAAAGGAATGGGTTTCCCCTTCCTGTTAAGTTTTATCTCATCGATTGCGATACAGCTTCGGGTCAGTAGTATTGACTACGTGCATCGTATCAGTGCTGATAAAACTCCGTGCTGTTTTCTACGCCTCCAGCTTAACTCAGGTAAACACATATTCACTGAGTTCTGAGGATGACCCATAAAAGGTCGAAACATATAAACCAGTTACGATAGTATTTAACACAAGAAAGTCATATAATACATATTCCGAAGTGATACAGTGTTAAAAAAATTGTGTAATCAAGATGTATATTATTTTTCCTTGCTTCAATAACACTTTACATAATTCAAGACTACTTTATCGCACAATAACTACTGAATGTATAATAATAATAATAATAATAATAATAATAATAATAATAATAATAATAATAATAATAATAATAATAATAATAATTTATTTTGCATGTTTCTTACATAATTACATTGCAGGTTGGGTTCTGAAAATAAAGAAAATGTATTTTGGGGTACGCTAACAAAAAAGATTGAATATCGCTGATCTAAACCATACTTCTGTTACCAAGAATGTTAAGAATTGATTTGTATTGTCTTTCTATCCGTTCTCACTTCTATTTTTATTTTCCCTTCTTTTTTCATTTCCATTTTTCTCTCTTACTTTCTTCGCTTCTTTATTTTATTTTTTTCTCTCTTCTCTCCGCATCACTTTTGTTTTCCAGTCACTCTTCTTTCGCACTCTTGTTTCAGATTCTTTGCTCTTTTGTTTCCTTCTTTTCAATTCTCTTTTCGTGTCCCTTCCTTTATCTTTCTTTTCATTCCCTTACTTATTTAAACTTATTTTTCTTCTCCTTTATTTCATATTGTCTATCTTTTACCTTCTCTCCTTTCTTTCCATCATTTAATTCCCACACATTTTTTGTCTCTTTCCTTCTCCTGTTAAGTTTTTCATTATCCGTCAGTTGCCAGTCCTGTTTGACTACGATCGATTTCACATCTCAGTCCCCAATATTAATCAGTTGATAATCGCTGTTCCCATATAATAACTCGTATATTATATTTCTTTCAGAATTCATCTGTTACCTGAGCGTTTCCATGACTACCAACGAGTCTTGCTGAAATATAAATTCTCATATGACGGCAGTACAAAGGCGTTATGTGTCCTTCGCGGGGGGAGGGGGAAGAAGCCGCCGTAACAATGCGCAAACGTTCTACCTAATTCCGCCAGAAGATCGCCAATTATTCAGAAGCAGGTGGAATGAATTTTACAGGAACGGGCGCCCCATTTTCCGCAAAAGTTGCGTGGTGATGGCAAAGGCGCGTTTTGATGACGTAGATGACACTGTCTGGGAATTCAGCAAGTACAACACAGGGGACCACGCTACGGTCAAGGCACTCCAACAAGTACAAGAGAAGGAGCAAAGATATCACACTGCACAGTAACAACTGTCATGTTATATTGTCATTCATAGTTTTCTGCCCACTGCAAACCTAGCGTTCTCCAATTTACCTTCCACTTTCCTCTTAATCTCCACACATATAATATTCCATATATTACCTCAATGTCGTCTATCTCTGATATATTCTTCTGACCCGAACTCTTCTTCCGTTCACCATTCCTTCCAGTGCATCCTTCAGTAGACATTTTCTTCTCAACCAGTGACCCAACCAATTCCTTTTCCTCTTCTTCTCCATATCCACATTTCAAATGCTTCTAGTCGCTTCTCTTCACTTCGTCGTAATTTATATTATACACGGTGGCCCAAAAGTCACTACCCATTATTCAACTTGGATTACATTTCTGCAGTGCTTGGGAAAAGTGACATAAGTCAGTTTCCACAAACCGTTTTTGATCATTTATTGACAACTTACACTGGTTTATGTCGATTTGATTTTTTTCTGTATGAATTATTGTAATGGGAGAAATACTTATGTCTCTTTTTCCAAGGGATCAGATGTTCCGTAAGTTATCAATAAATTATCAAAAAAGGTTTGTGGGAACTGACTTGTGTCACTTTTCCCAGGCACTGCAGATTTTCAAACTCTTCATGGTTTTCAAATTACCCGCCTTTCATTTTCATCTCACATTTAGTGACTGTTACCAATGTAAATATTAGAGTGCATAGCTATATAATCAATCAATTACCTGTCAATAAAGTATAATTTTACCATTCGATCTGTGTGTATTTTTTTTTTTTTTTTTTTCATTTTAATGGGCAATGACTTTTGGGCCACCCTGCATTATATCACAGCTCTCAAAGAAACTGTCGCATATTGCCTTATTGCAAACTTAAGAAATACTGCAATATTTCTTTGTTAAAAAGTTGTGACATAGCATTAGTTTATTGTAAACTTGTGAAGAAATTCCTACGCCTATTTCTTCATAAGTTTGCAATAAAATGATATGCGACACTTTGACGTTATATTATATTATATTATATTATATTATATTATATTATATTATATTATATTATATTATACTATACTATACTATACTATACTATACTATACTATACTATACTATACTATACTATACTATACTATACTATACTATACTGTACTGTACTGTACTGTACTATACTATACTATACTATACTATACTATACTATACTATACTATACTATACTATACTATACTATATTATATTATATTATATTATATTATATTATATTATACTATACTATACTATACTATACTATACTATACTATACTATACTATACTATACTAGTCCACACCTGTGGAGTAACGGTTAGCACGTCTAGCCGCGAAACCAGGTGGCCCGGGTTCGATTCCCGGTCGGGGCAAGTTATCTGGTTGAGGTTTTTTCCGGGGTTTTCCCTCAACCCAACATGAGCAAATGCTGGGTAACTTTCGGTGTTGGACCCCGGACTCATTTCACCGGCATTATCACCTTCATCTCATTCAGACGCTAAATAACCTAGATGTTGATAAAGCGTCGTAAAATAACCTACTAAAAAAACTATACTATACTGCATTACAGTACACTACACTACACTATATTATATTATATTATATTATATTATATTATATTATATTATACTATACTATACTACACTACACTACACTACACTACACTATACTACACTATACTATACCATATTATATTATATTATATTATATTATATTATATTATATTATACTATACTATACTATACTATACTATACTATACTATACTATACTATACTGCATTACACTACACTACACTACATTACACTACACTATACTACACTATACTATACCATATTATATTATATTATATTATATTATATTATATTATATTATATTATATTATATTATATTATATTATATTATATTATATTATATTATACTATGCTATACTATACTATACTATACTGCATTACACTACACTACACTACACTACACTACACTATACTACACTATACTATACCATATTATATTATATTATATTATATTATATTATATTATATTATATTATATTATATTATATTATATTGTGGTAATGGTAGTCATGATACATGATATTTATTATTCCATTTATATTTATTTTAATGTAATTTCTTTATTTTTAGATTGTAGTTATATGATATATACGAGTATTATTTCATTTACATTTATTTTTAATCTAATTTCTTTATTTTTATATTTTAGTTCCTAATACTTAGCTCTTAGTGGTTAGTTTCTAGTGTTAACCCTCGTTCTACTGTATTACAGTAAATCATGTTATTTCAGGTGTGTTGACCTTTATCTGTCGTATTCCCCTTGCACCAAATGTGCGGATGTCATCCTCCAGTTCTCCATGTCGCGCCCCAGATGCGAATTCACCGTCATGTTCAGCTGTGTGTTCCGTGGCGATGATCAGGTCCATCGGATGGGTCTTCGTCGATTGAACGCCTCTCCTGATATCACTCTACGTGTATTCACAAGTAAGCCTGAAGAAAGGAAATTCACACATAATGCAAGGCTAGTTTACATAATCTCTAATGTAACATGAGCTCCAAGTTGGCCTTTGTTTAATATTTTATTTTCTCTTTAAGGTTTCCAAAAATGCAACTGCAATAGCTACACACAGATCATTTGTTACGTCTTGAATTTATGTAATGAATGTTTCTGTTTCTTGAGAATATACCTTGAATATCCATGTGAAAAACTATTTAAAAATATGTTATTCAAATGCTCTCTTTGAAATTCAAATCTTTATAAGTCTTTTATCATTTGAAGTTTAAACAAGAAAGTCACTGTGTTAGCAAACAGTGAGGTTTTTCATGTATCAGTTTTTACATTTGTATAGCTATCATTTTGTTCATTCAAATGTTAATTATTTTAGTAGTACTGTTAGAAGAATTTCCAAATTTTACTCCATGGTCCTTTCATCAAAAGATACGATACAGCTGGTCCATTGCTTTCATGGAGTCTTTATCAAGGTCTGAGAAAATTTAGAGCACTTAATTTAAAAAAGAAACCTCATGTTCCATCCGTTTTCAGTTGGATTTAGTATGAAGATTTGAGAAAACAAGTTCTGTTGCTGATAAGATAAAATATGAAAGATCAAAGTTAATCAGTGATGTTACTGCTGGTGAGGTGCTTCCGATAAGTAATGAGATAAGCAGAAATAAATGTGGTGTTAGTAATGTTTGTCAGATATTCAGGCACCTTCAAATGAGTTCTGGAAATGCTTGTAAAATTCTAGCAGAACATGTTAGTGTATACTTGTAGGAAATAAAATCAGTTCTCGCACTCGAAGAAAGTGACACTTAGAAAATACATGACTTTTGTTTTTTTTTTGTTTTTTGTTTTTTTTTTTTTTGTGGTAGCAGAGATCCAATTTAACTACTGTATAGTTAGCTGGACAAACGTTGCACACTTCTTAATGATGAAATTAACACACGTAATGCATAATTTGGTCTTAAAATGGTCCTTAGATTTTAATTCAGCAGCGTCTTCATGATTTGAAAGTCACTGTACGGTGTGGCTTCACTTCACAATGCATCATTAGTCCATATTTCTTCGAAGAAGATAACAGTGAGAGAGACTGTCACAGTAAATTGGGAGCAATATTACAGTATGATACAGAATTTCATCATCCCCAGACATCCCCCTCACAACCTGTAAAACATAGGATAGCACACTGCTCTACATCTACACCCCTGCAAAACAATTAATTACACGGATTTTTGACGATCGTGTCATCAATAGGTACGTTTGAACATTATGGACATCACGATCTCCAGATCTCAATCCTGCCGACTTTTGATTATGTGGTTACCTTAAAGAGCCAGCTTCCATGCCACACCCAACAACACTGCAGTAATTGAAAGACTCTAACTGGGAAGAAATTGGGACATTGCCTGAAAAATGCTGTACATTTTGTAGCAAAAGAAGTGGAGTTGGTGAACCAGAAAACGACGGACATATTCCCAATGTTTTATAAAAGCAAGACCCATTGTTTTCCCAATACCTGTAACTCTTTAAATTTGAAGTGACTTTTGAATAGCATAATATATCAAATACTCTATAATGAATTTATTTAAAGAAATAATTTAGTTTTTCTTTTAAAATGACGAAGAATTAGTATTTCTACTAATTGCCTTGAACATTTGCTCCTGTTCTAAATTTAAGGTTAATTTCAAAGGTCTTTTTCTGAATTCTCGGATTTGAGTCTCGAGGGGCTGAAGTCCAGATTTCGAAGCCAATCCCCAAAGCAGGTTAGTAGAACAATAGCAGAACTGGCAGTAGCTGTAAAAATAACAGCAGATGTACAAGTAGTACCAGCTGGAGATAGGTGACGTAGGAGTAGCAACAGATGTAGACATTGCAGATGTAAAAGTAGCAACAGATGTAGACGTTTCAACAGTAGATATATCAGATGTAAAAGTAGCAGCAGATGTAGAAGTATCAGCAGATTTAGACGCTTCAACAGATGTAGACACAGCAGATGTACCCAAAAATGTTAGTATCTATTAGCATTCTTTACTTTGTCACATCCCACCACAGTACGAAAGTAACTTTTATTCACCACAGTAACACAGGGTTAATATAATGAATTGGGATTAAAATTGTGCTCTTCTGTGCGAAATAATTTCACAGGACGTGACTGGTCTGTCTTGGCGGAAGCAACTGGAAGTGCTTTAAAACTTTCCGACCCAGAAAGAGAAGAATGGGATTTAAACTGGCAAAATCAGCTTGACTTCATCCTTTCCGCGTATGAGGTGAATAATATTTTAATTTATTTGTGCGTGATGTCTCTCTTACTGAATGCAAATACGCAGCTTTTCCCTATCGAAGTATTAAAACTGTGGTTGTTGGTGCTTCCGTCATACTTCTTATCTAGTGTACTGTGGGGTGTGTTTGTCAGAACGTGTCTGCGTTAGTACATTATATTTTAATCGTGAATTGCAGAAACCCCACAAATCACATTTTTTCTCAAATTTAATGTTTCGTATGGTCGTAATATTCATACATAGGCCTTTGAAGTTGTGTAGAAATCCCAGATGTCCAATACTCAGTGTATAAAAATGTTTTGTCGCACTGATACTTTATAATTAGAGAGTGGAATTTTAGGCCCTAAAAAGTGGCATTTTAGGCGCCTAAAATAGGCTCTTAAACTCCTTTATTTAGGCTCTATAAAATAAAAAATAGCTTTTTTTGTTAAAGAATGTCACTAATATAAGAGTGTTTTTCATTCACCAATCACATTTCCATAGTTTGCCTCACAGTAGATGATCAGCACCTATTGTGGCTATTGTGTCGCTCACTGCTGTACTTACAAATGGTGAGAAAAAATGGGAGGGGTTATCTGTCTTGGAATGTAAGAGAATGCTTATTATGTACAACCAAGCGAGTTTGTGTTAAATTGCTGACAGACAGAGGAAGATTTAATAATAATAATAATAATAATAATAATAATAATAATAATAATAATAACAATAATAATAATAATAATAATAATAATAATTTGTCTCGCAGGAGTTCTTTTACATGCCAGTAAATGCACTGACATGAGCCTGTTGCATTTAAACATACTTAAATCCCATTGACCTGGGCCGGGATCGAACTCGCAACCTCGAGCACAGAAGGCCAGCGCTATACCGATTGTGCCACCCAGGCCGACTGAAAGTTGGAATGTTTGGATTGAGAGATTGTAAGAATGAGAAGGGGTGGCCCGGAGGTACTTCTCTATTGTGTTGTTCACTGCTAGGAAGGAGTTGTTATCCGTCTTGAAATGTAAACGGTAAAGGATGTTAAGAAAAACAGTAACAGTCACGAAAAATGATGCAAAAATTAAAAAAAAAAAACTTAAAAATAGGCACTAACGTCGAAATAGACATTTTAGGCACTATAAAACCTCTTTATTTATACGTATATTTCCATGAAAAATGTAAATATTAAATAATAACTTAATAATAATAATAATAATAATAATTTATTTAACCTGGCAGAGTTAAGGCCATACGGCCTTCTCTAACACTCAACCAGGAGTAAAAACGTTACAAAAACACTACAAATTTACAAAGTACACTACAGTTTTACACACAAAACTGAATAAGATAATAATAATAAAATTTAAACAAAAGTAAGTAGAAATCAGACATAATATATAACATACAGAAAGAAAGAAAAAAGCATAATAAAATGTGAACAGCAGGTCAAAATAAATGAGACGTATAAAGTATAAAAAATAAGACAATTATTGATTATGATGATAATAATAATAATAATAATAATAATAATAATAATAATAAATAAGAATAGTAATAATAATAGTAATAATAATAATAAATAGGAATAGTAATAATAATAATAATAATAATAATAATAATAATAGTAGTAGTAGTAGTAGTAGTAGTAGTAGTAGTAGTAGTAGTAATAAAATAGTGCAGTACAAAGCATACAATGAATACAATATTTTTAAGTACACACAGGAAAATTATGATTATATATAGCTGAACTTATCACATTATAGATATACCATTATCGGAAAATATGAAAACAAAAATATAAAATAAGTTAAATATCACTAGAACATTTAAAAAAATGTGAATACGTGGAAACATGCAATACAACACTTGTCATAATAGTAAGTTAGTTTGGCAACTCGTCATAAGATAATTTTCTAACTTGGATTTGAAAGATTTCAATGTTCGGCAGCCCTTGACTTCAGGCGGCAGAGAGTTCCAGTAACGAGAGGTAGCAACAGTGAAAGATGAAGAATACAGAGATGATGTGTGAAGTGGAATTTCTAGCCTGTTATCGCGTTGTCATCGAGTATTAATATTATGATAGCGAGAGAGAGTATGAAAACGAGCGAATAAATAAGAGGGGGATGAAGTGTGCATAATTCGATATAAGAGAGAAAGTCTGTATGTATCAAGGAAAAAAAATAGCTTTTTGCCTAAATTCCGCTCTCTATTTATAAATCCCGGAAAGGAGGCAGTGCGCATGATCAGACATATAACTAAACAAAACTAATTTTATTACCTGAACTAGCCTAGTCCTTCTCTTGTGACCCAGGTCGCTCGTCCTCTGCTCGTGGGGTGTAACTTTAAAGAGTGGCAACACCGCTGTAAAAGCGAAACGAGACGGAGTTAATTGTTGTCACTTCTACCACATGTTAGTGTATGTCTGCCCTCCCCCCTAAAACGACTCTTCCGTCCGACTCACAGCGCATGCGGTGTGGAGAGTTGAAGTTAGTCTCCTGTTATAGCTCGACCAACTACAAAAGACCTTCGACTTTTCCAATACTCACGTGTCCATGGAGGGGGAGATGTCATCACTATACGAGCAGCTCGCTAGGCCGGGTTACACTAGTCGGACTCCAACTGTGGTAGACAATGACACTGCTCCTTCCTTCAAAACGTTTTTTATCAAGCTGGCCGAAACTCCCGTAGCTTCCTCGTTGATGTGACAACATTATACATTATACATTATTTCTACTTTTCTATTTTTTTTTCTCTTGTGAGGAGTTAAGTACAGCTTACATCAGTAAAATTTTGGAAATATTAACATTTTTTTCCTCTATTACTGTATCTTATACAGGACATCACTTTATTTTTACCAACATTTTTAACATTAACCTGGCTATACTCGGAAACGCTGTTACCCCGTTCCATTACAGGAATTTAATGTTACTAGTGCAATATGTAAACAAATCATTTTACTAGTTACAGGAGGAGAGAAAAGTAGTGTATCCATTTATGTTACAGGGAAATACGATATTAGGATTTTCAGTTTGATCATTACTTTTACGGTATTTTATCAAAATATAGTAGAGTAGTAACATTTTTTTTCCACAAACTCAACTCCTCAGGCGATTTTATTCATTATAAATGGCTACTTTATTCAGCATATTACCGTACTTTCGGTAACTCTAATCTTCACTTCTGCTCAGTCCACACAAATAAAGTTATTCAGTCATGCTACACACCGTACCTGTGCGAAATAAGCAGGGGAGGGTATTTACGGAGATCGCGAAAATCACGACATAATAGATATGCAATAGATTTTTACTAATCTTTACGAATTAAGTGATTCTGATTAATAATATGCGGATAAAACAATCGCGACAAATCGCGAAATAGAGTTCTTAATAGCAAAATATGAATACATTCGTGAATTATTATTATTATTGTGTCGTTTTTTAGCGAATTTCATATTCTGAGTTCTTTTTTCGGATATTTTTTCATTTGGATTTGTTGCACATTCAAGTAGGCTACATTACATGGTATTCCAGGTGTTCTAATTACATTAGTGAACACAAAAGACGGAGAATTCAACATTTCACTAATAATTTGAAAGTATTATTTGAGGGCTGCAAGTTTTTTTTTTTTTCCGTTTTTAATGAATGTGTGTTAAATACAGTCTCAATCCAACAAATATTGTCTATTGGCCATACCGCACCTTTACCAGAATCCAATGAACCTTTAATATTAATTATTTGGAAAGTAATATTCATACAGAGTTAATACTCCAATTTCAAAATAGTTGTATTTTCCAAAATTTCCATTAATATCCAACAAGAGTACAAATCAATCTCCAACAATCTCTGGCGACACCAATATTGAAAAACACAAATGATAAAATTAATCTCCATAAATACCTGCCCCTGGAAATAAGCTTCAATAATATAGGCTCTCTCTTCTATGGAAAACGCAACCATATTTCTGAAACACACTATATTCTTTACCCTGCTAGCAGACTTCGAATGCAACAGCGGCCGTAAGTTTGTGTGGCTGACGGGAGCAAGAACATTAGTGATAGGGGTGAGAGTCAAGTACACTCAGAAACGCAGGTACAATAAAAATGCAAGTAAAAATAAAGTGATGTCCCTGTACAATAATGAAAATTGGTATGTGTAAAACACTGTCCTTCTGCTTTACTTTACTTTACTTTACTTACTGGCTTTTAAGGAACCCGGAGGTTCATTGCCGCCCTCACATAAGCCCGCCATTGGTCCCTATCCTGAGCAAGATTAATCCAGTCTCTACCATCATATCCCACCTCCCTCAAATCCGTTTTAATATTATCTTCCCACCTGCGTCTCGGCCTCCCCAAAGTTCTTTTTAACCCCGGCCTCCCAACTGTCCTTCTGCTATATGAAAAATATATTTTTACGGTTTAAAAAAATATTTACATTTTGTTTTTTCAAAATTCATTTCACTGTGCAATGATGAAGCATTTTCCACATAACTCAAAAACTAGTCAACATTCTGTGATGAAATTTTTTGTGTGTATTTATGCATGTTATATCTACAATATGATACAAGATCACTTCTCTACCTTTGATAGATTGTCTGATAAAAAATACATTCATTTAAAACAATGGTCAAGTATCAGTACTTTTTTCTAAAACAAAATAAAAAATATATATATTATTTATTGAGGAATATAGTTGAAAGAACATGATATTGTAAACATGAATTTAAGTAATAAAATAAAAGAGAGAGAACATGAAAAAGTTTACATGTGTATGAATTATGAGGGAAACGCTTCGTCACTGCACAGTGAACTGCCACCATATTGAATTTGTAAAAAAAAATATATAAATAATTATTTTAAATCGTAGAGATATTTTTTTTAATATAGCAGAAGGACAGTGTTTTATACGTACCGGTACCAATTTGCATTATTGTACAAGATACAGTAATGGAGGGAAAAAATGTTGAATATTTCCAAAAATTTTACTGCTGTAAGCTGTACCTACCCCATAAATACTTCGCAACGTTGTAAATAATTTTACGCGCGTCACTTTTCAAAAGCCTGCCGCGCACATTTGGTTTCCCTTCCATTATTATGTATTACAATCTGTTTTAACTATACCTAATACGTCGAAATGGAATATTAATATTTGATTGAAAAGGGAAAGATTGGACGCGGACACGAGTGCTGTTTCGAATAGTTTAGAACGTACTCGTTGCAAGACGTCGATCAGGGAGCGCATCTACAACACAACAGATCCCCCACTATGACAACCTGCGCACCAAAGAACACTGGTTTGTGGCACAGGTTTTAATGTCGGGGTATAGCAGACGTGGCGAAAATATCATCGTGCGCCGAGCCACTGTGTAACCTGCAATGTGCATAGCACCTATGGAGGGAGGCGGACACCCGAAGGGGAAGTGAAGCAACTATCTGAATTATTAACGGATTTTCATTTTCCTTACGTCAAGCACTTAAATACAATTTTTATACAGTACAAGGCTACAAATTAATGTTTAGTACGTGTAACGAAGAAAGAAATGAACAATGAAACATAGCACACATTATCGCAACCTAAAATTAACTGTCTTCAGAATGTTTCTGCGACAAAGTTTCAAAATCAGGAATGATGTCACTTAATGCCAGTCGTAGTTGATCACGAAGGTATTTGTCTGTCAGCCGTCATCTAAATTTGGTTTTTACTATTTTCGTTGTTAAAAATAATTTTTCACAAACGTAAGTTGTAGCTAACATGGCTTCAAAAGAGAAAGGATATTGATTTTTTGGCAAAGATTTGAAAAGTTAAACATTTGTCAAGTCCTTACATCTAGCTTTCATTTAACATCACATTGTAAATCTGTGAGTTTAAATTGAAGATCTAACCGCATTATTCTTACATTCGTTTTATGTTGTACAGTCGTTTTCCTCGTAATACTTGTGAATAAATCATACATTTAATATTCTCATCATATTGGCAGCAAAAAATGCGACCTCCCATCCTACTTGAAACTTTCGTTTTTGTAGATGTAGGGGCCTACATGTATTCGAGAGAGACATTGCGATGATATGCCACTCGCAGATCAGAGTCAATTACAAATGGAACGGAGTTTGGCTCCAGTGAGTGACGGGTGGGGGTTGTGGGAGGTAGAAAGCAAGAGAAACCATCGCGAGCCACAACGAGTCAGATATTCGCCACGGCTGAGGTATAGTTACAACTCTAAGCGGTTGTGTTTACAAAGCAGGATCAGCGATCTTGGCTGAAAATTCAATCTGCCCGTGGTCGTAGAAGCACGACAATGTCATGACGGTCTTGTTGAGGCATGTGGAGTGACGGCGTTACCATACAGGACGAGGTGGGTTCGAGCCTTCACGAGGGGAATGACCACGTGGAAAACATGGCTCGGCCGGGTCGTCCGAGTGTTAGTGAAGAGGAAGTGCAAGCTGTTTCCGCGCTATTAGACAACGATCGACGACAGACGGTACGTGGGTTAGCCAGGAGATAGGAATATCGCATATGAATCGCCTAAAAATGAGAAAAATTGCATCTAGGTGGGTTTCTTGGGATTTGACGGAGGCACAGCGATGGATACGATACGACACCGCTCAAACTCACTTGGAGCGTTATGATCGTGAAGGAGACGCCTTCTTACGGCGTATTGTTGCGCTTGATGAGACATGGGCCAGGTCATTACGAACTTCTACTTAACCCTCCATGGACCAAGGGGGGGGTCATTTTGTGTCCACACATTTTTAATTTGGCTATTAAAATTGTAATAATATTATTTTGAAGTTCATATTCCATGATTGTGTCAGAAAAACTTCAAATTTTGTGAATCTATAAGAAAACAAATATTTTCAAATAATCTGCCTTGTTTACTTTATGAAAACTCTATGTGACACACAATAACCCCCCCCCCTTGGTCCAGCATGTAACTATTTTTTAATATGCTAAATTTTTAATCAACGATTAATTATGGTGCTGTCATAATGTTTTAAATTTAAATATCGACAACAATGGTGCCTGTATACTACATGAGAACATGTTTTACTATTATTGGTAGCAGGAAACGTTTTTAGTAATTCAATTGCTTTTGATCTGTGAGCAGTGTTAGTTTATGATGATATAAATATCCAGAAACTATTAGTGATAAAAACCTAAGTGTTGTTAGTGAAGAAGGAGAGGAAGAAAATTATTATCAAAGTGAAGATGACAATGTAAGTGAAAATGAAGACACAGTGCATGATGTAGAAGAGATAAATGTAAACGAAAGTGAAAATGATACAACTGATGATTCGATTATGTTCGCAATGGAAATACCAATGTAGTTACATATATGGCAAAAAGTGTTAGAGTGTTTATACTCAATCCACCTCGCTCTGGTCGAAGAACCGTTGCTAATACAGGGACATCATTTTATTTTTACTTGCATTTTTATTGTACCTGCATTTCTGAATGTACTTCACTCTCACCCCTTCACTAATGTCCTTGCTCCCGTCAGACACACAAACTTACGGCCGCTGTTGCATTCGAAGTCTTCAATCAGTGAAGTAAACACTGCAGTGTATAGTGTGTTTCATAAATATGATTGCGTTTTCTATAGAAGAAAGAACCTATATTAATAATATCGTACTAAAAAATTATATTCAAGAAACGATAAATTCAATTTCATAGAATATGCTTCAAAATGTTTTTCATAATATGCGTACTGAATTGAAGCCTGCATTGTAATGAACGGCAACCATTTTCAGCAACTTGTTTAAAAATTCAGATTAGCTTTTTTTTGAATTGAGGTGGCTAGAAGCAAAGGAATGCTAGTGACATTTGTAATAACATGAGTTAAGTGCATCCAGTGTAAGAAAAAGTATCTAAAATTTTAGTGGCAAAGTGATATTTTAATCGTATTACACATTAAAATTTAAATAAAAATTTCACCGATTTTACGAAAGCTTAAATATTTAAATCCCATTTTCTCAAAAGTAACTTAAGTGCACTTACAGCCTTTTACTTATGACCCCCTCAATTTAAATGCACTCTCTATATTGTATGTTAACACCAATAATTAATATGCTAAATAAAGTAGATATTACATAACGAACATAGCCGCCTGAAAAGTTGAGTTTTTGAAAAAAAAAATGTTACTATTCTACTGTATTTTGATAAATTCCGTAAAAGTGATGATCAAACTGAAAATCGTAATATCGTATTTCCTTACAACATAAATGGATACACTACTTTTCTCTCCTCCTATACCCAGTAAAATGATTTGTTTACATATTGCACTAGTAACATCAAACTCCTGTAATGGAAGGGGGCAACAGTGTTTCCGAGTATAGCTAGGTTAATGTTAAAAATGTTGGTAAAAATAAAGTGATGTCCCTGTATAATTCGTGGCAAACCGAGACTACGACCAGCAGGTAAAGTAGACAATTTATATGAATCCTTTATAAAATCCATGGATGATGATAGTCTCAAAAATTCTACAACACACAAATGAAGAGGGGAGAAGGAATAATATTGAGGAAACAAATAGGACTGAATTTCTTGCGTTTCTGGGTATTCTGATATTGATAGGTGCCAATGCTTGGACTATCATAATTTATGGTGTGGAGAACTTGACAGATCAGCATATATTGTAGGCATGATCCGAAACAGATTCCGTGATCTTTTGAGGATAATCAGATTTTATGATAAAGGTACACGGGAAATTCGAAGACAAAGTGACAGTTATGCTGATTGTTGTGTACAACTGTGACAGCGTCATCCTAACACATACCATCCCGCAAAGACGAATGTTAATGCACAGTATTTCCGTCATTTTTTGGAGCATAATCTGAGGAAGAAAGCGTCCACGCGTCTTCCATTATTTTGCAGGGTAACGCAAGGGCGCACACGGCACACCCTGTAGCTGATTTGTACAGTCGCTGAGGGTGGGAAATGCTTTTTCATCCACCACATTCACCGGACTTTAGCCCCTGCGATTATGACTTAATCCCAAAAATAAAGGAACCACTTCGTGACGTTCGATTCCGGACTGTTCCCGATATTCTGCAGGCAGTAGGGTGGTCCATCAGAAACATCAACAGAACAGGAGCTGCTACAGGGATACTACCAGTGGCGGCTCCTCCATATTTCTTAAGAGGAGAAAGAATTTAATACCATAAAATAACACCTTATTGAATGAAACATGCTAGAAATTAGCCTATATGCATACATGTAAGTCTAGGTAGTGTTGGGGTTGGCCTTCCCATTTGTATGAGACTAGCAATAATCTGTTCTTGTAAACTGAATTTCCTAAATTGTCCAAAATATAATATGTTTTCACTTCCATTCATTGTTGAATAATTGCACAAATTAGCAATTATAAGGAAATTCACAACATCGCAGCATTTTTCGTCCACACTACAGCATCACACGTGTAGGAAGAGACTAGCTACAAACACATAACCGGAACCTTTGTACGGAAATGGGAATGGGAAATAATCTGTTAGGAAAGAGAGAACACTGCACCCACCCACGTGGTCTGTGTTGCCACATGTACATTTTACAAGTTCAATATCACATGCTTTTGAGAAATGTCGCTTCTTGTAAAATCATACTACCATTATTGTTTAAAGCTGCCGGTGGTCGATTAATTTTTTTATGTTAAAAATAATGTAGTTTGGAGTACTTTCAATTTCAAATATATTTGTACAAAACTGACAACTTGCCTGTTGCCCTGTCTAGTAGACAATGAATGGAAGTGAATTTCAGGGGCCAAAAAGATCTGCGATAATAACGTAGAACTACTTCCTCTTTGTTTTATATAAACCCGACTTTAACTTTCAAATATCCTCGAAAGTTTCAAACCATGAATAGTAGCCTATATAAAGTGCAATGAATAATATATTTTGATTTACATAATTTTTAAAAAGTTTATTTTTATTTTAGTAGGTTATTTTACGACGCATTATCAACAGCTTAGGTTATTTAGCGTCTGAATGAGATGAAGGTGATAATGCCGGTGAAATGAGTCCGGGGTTCAACACCGAAAGTTACCCAGCACTTGCTCATATTGGGTTGAGGGAAAACTCTTGAAAAAACCTCAACCAGGTAACTTGCCCCGACCGGGAATCGAACCCGGGCCACCTGGTTTCGCAGCCAGACGCGCTAACCGTTACTCCACAGGTTTGGACTTAAAAAGTTTATATGAAGTCTTTCAAAGCTTTGCGTTAAAACTGTTTTTATTGTGTCTCCTTCTAGATGTGTTATAGTTTGGTTGAATGCAACAACGCATGATTGCTGCACGACCACTCTCTGCTGCACTATTTCCCGCCCATGCGCCGAATCAGAGGAGGATCTCCTCCCTAACTGTTCATTCACTTGCTTTAAAACTCTGCTTCTTTCTCTGGCCGCTAGTGCGCTGTTGTCTATGTGTGTTAACTGCATTAAAGGAGGAAAGGATTGCCTTTCCTCCACACAAACAATCTCGCATCTTTCTCACAGTTTTCTAGCAGCACATGAACGCGCGTTGTTTAAAACTCGATCAACCGAGGTTTTCTGATAGCTGTGAAGATAAAAATTATCTGATCTTCTTCGAATTTCAAGTCACAAAAAATGTGAGGAGGGCGTTCCTCCCTTCCCTCCCCGAGGAACCGCCACTGGATACTACGACTTCCACATCGCTGGCAACGAGTTGTAGACAATGCTGGTTACTACACTGAAGGACTGTAGAAGTTTCACAGATGTATTACTTGTATATTCGTAGTAAATAAATAGTTGCCATTATTAAAGTTACAACCTGTAGAGTGATGAATGGTTGACTGTTCTTGCGGCGTCAAGTACTACAACATTCCACTACATTAAGGTTATAAGACGCTTCCGTTTTCCGAGGACAGTCCCCGAACTTAATAATGTCACCAGATATCCCCAAAATTTCAGTGTTATAATATAATTTTACGAAAATACTATTGATTTTCTCAGTGAGTAGGGTATGTGTGGAATATACCTATAACTTATGTGCATTACTCAGATCTCCTCCATTTGGTCATTATTTTTCTTCAGATTTAGATGGACTTGTCCCGGATGAAATAATTTATTTTATGAAATTTTATGCTTGAAAAAATAGGCCTATGTAAACTTCAGAGAAAATAGCAAACTGGAACGGGAATGTGCTGATCTTTGTTGAAAATGGAATGAATTTTATTTATTTATTTACTTACTTACTTACCTACCTACCTACCTACCTACCTACCTACCTACTTCTTTATTTATTTATTTATTTATTTATTTATTTATTTATTTATTTATTTATTTATTTATTTATTTATTTATTTACATATTTATGTATTTATTTATTTAATTGTTTATTTATGTATTCATTCATTTATTCATTCATTTATACATTCATTCTGTTTATTTATTTATTTATTTATTTATTTATTTTCATTTATTTCTTTATTTATTCATTCATTCATTCATTCATGCATTTATTTATTTATTCATTTATTTACTTATTTACTAATTTATTTATTTACTTACTTATTTATTTATTAACTTATTTATTTATTTACTTGGTTGTTTGTCTGTTTGTTTGTCTGTTTGATTGTCTGTCTGTCTGTCTGTCTGTCTGTCTATTTATTTATCTATCTTTTTATTTATCTATTTATTTATCTATTTATTTATTTACCTATTTATCTATTTATATATTTATCTATCTATTTATCTATTTAATTATCTGTCTGTCTGTCTATCTATTTATCTATTTATTTATTTATCTATTTATTTATTTACTTATTTACTTATTTATACTGACAGAGTTAAGACCTTCTCTTCCACTCAACCAGTAAATTTTCCTCTGAGAAAAGGTTTCCTTGGGCACAACTGCAGACGTTTATTGAATTATCTCTGTCTCTCCTGGAAATAATACTTCAGTGGAGAGTTTTTTCTTCAGTGAACATGATGCGGACAACCTTAATGTTCAGAATGAGTTTAGAAGCTGTTGGCTATGTTGTCTTGTGTCCATTAGGAGTTTTTACACTACATAAAATATACAATATACGTAGATATAGGCCTAACACTCACATGCCTTCTTTACGTGCAGCACAGAGCAATCCAAGTATTGATCGACTACAAATTCACTAGGCTTACTTTATTTTAAGTCTTTTGCTCGTTCCTTCATATTTACATTGTTTGAAGCGTTCTTTTTCTTGTTTTGTCTAGTATTCACGGTGCATAGCTGATGAGACGAGGACCACAGTTGGTCAGGTGATGTATGTACGTATATTTTATGTAATATTTGTAATTGTACAAAATGATCCCATATGTCAGCATTTTCCAAACTTTTTTCAACATGTGGCACACTAAACGTATAATTTAAAATCCAGCGGCACACTCATATAATCTAAAGCTGCGAAGGAATTTTGTAGGTTTTAGGAGGGAATGAGGATTATAAAAAACAAATGAATGAGACAAATTTATGTGTATTAATCTATTAAATGAAATATTTTCAATTTTATATGCATTATTATTTTGGTAAACATGGGGGGAATTATATATGGTGGAAGGACACATGGGTGAAAAAAATTTGAGAAGCACCGAAAAAAATACACATTGGGTGATAAGAATAAAAATGAGTATATGGATTTAAGCCCCAGTCACATTTTGCTACTCGACTTCTAAAAATGTGACAGACTTTACATGCAAATGTGCAAAATTGCTGCACAAACATTGAACTTGAGAAAACTTCAGAAACTTCTTTATTCTTCTCTAGGTATCTTTCGCCGATTGATTTACCGTAGCAATTCAATTGCATCTCTCATACCTTTTCCCTTCCTGAAGCCAAACTGTTCTTCTTCCAACTTTACTGTTCTTCCATCTAAGAATAGAAAAGTTACTTGTCTATATTGTAACCAGTACTGAGTCTAGCAAGTATAAGAAGTATGTTTTTTCTCTCTCTTCAGTGTAAAAAAAATAAGTTATCTAATTCTGGTATTTGGGTAAGGATTTTATGGTGCTGAAAAGCTGTTTAATATGCAGATTTATTTTACTTTATTTGATAACTTATCATATTAAAATACAAAACTATTAATCTCGAAAGATTTAATTTGGAAATAATTTATATAAACTTGCTGCAAATTGTTTAAGAACCAAAATATTTTAGCATTTGAATAATTTTTATTTTATATTTAAACCAAATTTGTTTCATATTATACCAGTCTATAATTATAGCATAGGCCTAACATCTACCACTTTTCTCTTGTTGAATTGTTTTTCCTATATTCATATTCTGTATTTCTTTAGTTCATTTGTCACTATGTATTTCCTTTGCTGTCATAAAATCTGAAAGAATTTATAAAACAGTTATATTACCAGTTGTTCTGTATGGCTCTGAAACTTGGACTCTCATTTTCAGAGAGAAACAGAGGTTAAGGATGTTTGAGAATAAGGTGCTTAAGAAAATATTTGAGTCTAAGAGGGATGAAGTTACAGGAGAATGGAGAAAGTTATCCTACACAACGTAGAACTGCACGCATTGTATTCTTCACCTGACATAATTAGGAACATTAAATCCATACGTTTTAGATGGGCATGGCATGTAGCACGTATGGGCGAATCCAGAAATGCATATTCGACAAGTATCAGTCAGGTTTCAGAGCTGGACACAACACAAGCACTGCTCTACTTAAAGTGACCGAAGACATTCGTGAAGCAATCGACTCTAATAAAGTAACAATACTAACACTTCTTGACCTTAGCAAAGCTTTCAACTCTGTAAATTTCGACCTGCTCACCCATAAATTGAGAAATCTGCATTTGTCAGAGACTGCTGTGAGTTGGTTCGAATCCTACTTACGGGAAAGACAACAATGTGTTGTATCCGGGAATCGAAGCTCTTCCTGGCTTAACATAACATCAGGTATACCACAGGGTTCGGTACTCGGACCATTGTTGTTCACAATATATGTCAGTGATATTACATCTCATGTAAGGCATTGTAACTATCACTTGTATGCTGACGACCTTCAATGCTACATCTCTTCCCGCTTAGATCGAATAAATGACGCTATAGATAAATTGAACGAAGACATTGACTCGATTGTGACATGGACAAAGAAATTCCATCTTAATATCAATCCTGGAAAGACACAAGCAATCATATTAGGACACAAACGGCAAACCGACGCTGTAAAGCACCTCGACATTTCCCCCGTTAAAGTAAGTACAGTGCATATCCCTTTCAGTTCTTCGGTAAAAAATCTTGGCATTCACATGGATAATAATCTCAACTGGGACATGCAAATCACAGAAACCTGCAGAAAAGTATATTCTATTATTCATGTGCTAAAAAGGATAAATGTTCATCTTCCCTCTTGCTTAAAAAAGTCCCTTGTGCAGACCCTTGTATTTCCCTATTTTGACTATGCTGACATTTTACTGACTGACCTTTCCAGCGACAACAAAATGAAACTTCAACGTGCTCATAATTTGTGTGTACGTTTTGTAAGCAATGTTCGTAAATATGATCATATTACCCCATCCCTGGAAGCAATAGGTTGGCTTAAACTAGATAAGAAAAGAAATTTACATTCACTTCTCTTTCTCTTCGAAATCTTGAACTCTTCTATTCCTTCGTACCTGTCGTCTCGCTTCACTTACCTTTCTTCCCACCACAATCTGAACACACGCTCTCGCCATGAAACAATACTAACAATACCATCCCATCGCACCTCTTCATACTCATCCTCTTTCACAATAGCCCTGCCAAGACTCTGGAACTCGCTACCTGCTAGCATCAGGGACTGTCGAAATAAAATTCAATTCAAGCGCAAACTTACTAGGCACTTGGTCAGTAATTGAGACTCGTTCAGACATGGTTTCTTGTAAATAGTTCTTTTAATCTACCAGAAAATATCTCAATATCCGGTAATTTCATCACTATAGAATTTTGTTATTGTAGGTTTAATTTGTAATTTAGTAAATACAAAAATATTCTTTGTTCTTAACTTCTATGATAAAATGTCTAGCTTTCATTAATCAGGTATTCTTGTCGTACTTTAATTTTTATTGTAATTGTAATTGTAAATTTAATATTAATTGTAATCTTATTGTTCATGTTATAGTTGTAATCCCCTGGTAGAGGGGCAGAGAAGGCCTGACGGCCTTATCTCTACCAGGTTAAATAAATAAATCTAATCTAATCTAATCTAATCATATAGAGTGTTAGTTGGGAGGCAGGAGGGAAAAAAAACCTTTGGGGAGACCGAGACGTAGATGGGAGGATAATATTAAAACGGATTTCAGAGAAGTGGGCTATGATGGTAGAGACTAGATTAATCTTGCTCAGGATAGGAACCGATGACGGGCGTATGTGCGGTCGGCAATGAACCTCCGGGTTCCTTAAAAGCCATAAGTAAGCAAGTATGTAAGTCTTTTCCTTAAATATCGTTATATATGCCGTTATTTTTCCTGTAATTACTACCGATTGAAAACCCATTTGTAGTTAATAATTATCTCAAGAAGGCTAACCGTATAAATACCTACAGTTCACGCTTAGACCTGAAAGTTTGGTTGTGCCGCAATATGGATAAAATTCTATAAACAATCACTTCTTTTATTTTTCAGGGAGGTGAATCCGTTTCAAGAAGGAAGAATAGTTGCACTAAAAATACACTTATCTTGGTTTTCATCTTCATCGTAGTTGCGTTGCTGATACATTTCTTCTTTCCTTAAGATTAGCATTGTTGTAAAAAATAACCTTGGTTTCTTTTTCGATAATAATCCAAATTGGAATTTTCAAGTTAAAGAAACAATAAAAAAAATATGTTCGTCCATTCACTGTTTGAGTCGCTTAAGAAACTTCTTGCCCCAGCAACTGAAACTTACCCTAGTACAAACCCTAGTAATGCCGCACTTCGATTATTGTGACGTTCTGTTAAGTGACCTAAGTTTTGAACTGTCAGTCAAGTTACAGCGAGTTCAGAATATGTGCGTCAGATACTTATGCAATATCCGACGATATCACAGTCCTTCGGAAGTCTTTCGTGACTCCGACTCAAAGAACGTAGAACTTTACACTCTTTGTCTTTTCGAATTCTGCACACCTCAACACCAAATTACCTTTCCTTCCGTTTCTCTTAACTATACTCTAACCACGACGTAAATACCAGATCACTTATCTGTGGCACACGCTAAGTATACCTCGTCATAGAACATATTGTTATTCATTATCTTTTACAGTATCCACCTCGCGACAATGGAATTCCTTGTCACAAAGTATTAGGAGCTGCAAGACAATAAACATTTTTAAAACTAGCTTAAAGGATAACCTTCTTAGCAATTCACTTTAATTATACCGACTTAACAGTCACTGACTATAATATGGTAACTTCTTCCTTTAGTCATGCATCCTGATAGCGCTGTATTTTCAAAATTGTCTCTCAATAATCTCTTTCTATTATCTAACATTATTTGAAATATATTAACATTCTATGTATTTTAGCTTAATTCTGCTACACAGTTTGTGTTTCATTGTTTGATTAATAGTTCATAGTATTTTACTGTTTAATTCATAAGTAACTCTTGTATACACGTAACTTTTATCTAAATCAAATTGCGTCCTTTCTAACTTGTAAATTCATACATATGTATGTATATTTTTTGCTGTTTGGGTGGAAGAGAAGGCCTTACGGCTTTGACTCTGCCAGCTAAAATAAATCATTATTATAATTAATATTGTACCACTTAAAACTGTTAAACATTGTATCACCACTGTTGATATATTATCGAGAAGCATTGTGCGAACTGTTCCGCTACAAGAATAGCTGTTTAGTCTTTTTCTACTCGATTGTTAAACTTACTGTAACAATATCAAATCAGCATAACATATGGGCTGTACAGGGTGTTCCATTTATCTTTCTCACCCAAAATAACTTTCTCTTAGGTGCCAAATGAAAGATGGTTTAAAACAAAAGTTATTTAAATACAGAGTAATTGAAAAGTCCCTAATTATTTTCATGAAACTGAAGTGTAACGCTTTTCTTATACTGCTAATACAAACCATGAGTAGGCCTACTAAAGAAGAGAGAGAATAGCCATAGTTTGTGGACGGTTGAAAGGGTTAACCTATGCTCAGGTCTAGGCGGAGTTTTGCGGAAATTTCACAAATCTGGCCCATTAAGGGAAAATATCACGATCTTGATTAACAAATTTCTCAGAATGGGATCTGTACTGGATGAACGTAACCTTCGAGCTCCAACACGCAAACTCAGCAGAGCTTGGTGTACCCCATTCAACCGTGTGCTTAAGTCTCATGAAAATCGTAACACATGACCTCGACATGACATAACTAGAGTAAAAATATGACATAGTGACAATATTAATCATCCAAAACAACATTAAAAGATCATGTCAAGTATTAAAAACAAAATTAAAACGACGTAAGTTTTTAATATTTGACATGATCTTTTAATGTTGTTTTGGATGATTAATATTATCACTATGTCATATTTTTACTCTAGTTATGTCATTTCCAAAAGTAAAGCAAAGTTTTTGTAATTGATTTTAGATGATATGTGTTATATCTCGTATCTGAAGATACCCTACAAAGGGCGAAAACGTTAGTATTAAGACTAAATAAGATGTAACACATCAGTGTTTTCTTTTATATGTAATCAATGCTTAAGCCATAAGACGGAATAAATAATTAATTATATTTTGATACATGTTATTAATAAGAGGCTTAGCTGACTATTTCTCAACATGAATTGTAAATTAAAAATGTCACTCATCTAGTACAGCTCCCGTTGTGAGAACAGGTTTGTGAATTTTACTATTCATTTTGAGGAATTTGTTCAGGTAAGTCTTTGAAATACAATGAATAATTTATTATTTTCCGTCATTAACTTAACATTTCATTTAAGGTGTGAACCTTTATATTACATATTTATTCTTGGGTACTAACATTTTCGTCGTACTAAACGACATCATCAGATACCATTATTAAGTTACAAAATGATAATCTCTTATTTGTGTACACACATATGTCTTTGGTGTTAAAAAATTTAAAAGCTTAACCAAAGTATATAAAATACTAGTGGCTTGTGCACCAAATGCTGCAAACTAAGTTTATTAGACGTTCAAATAAAAATTTTTCTGATTTATTTTCAATGAAGAATACCCTGTTTCGTGAACTACCTTGAAATGTATTGGAACCCAAAGTTTTTCAGAAAAATAGTAGTTTTCAGTGAAATGTCAATTTTCCTACATCATTTTCTTATTTTCCAAAATCAATCTGTCGTCAGTTTTGAGAACTAATTGCATTTTAGCACATTTTAGAATTTAAATTAGAATGTTCATGATACTATAAAATGTTAAGTATGAAGACTTGCTTACGTATAAATTAGACTGTTTATCATATAACTTTATTTTGGATGTAGTAAAATATCATTTTAACCTGGTGGTATATTGCTGTATTCATGCTAAGTATGCAAGTGCTGAGTTATTCAGGCTTCAAATCTTTTGCTGGAAACCATTGATGTTGATAGTGAAGGTTGTCACGTCAGACGAAAGATTTCTTGTTATGAAACGTGTTCATCTATATTAAATTGGTGACGTGGAATTGTGTTTGAATATAGTTAACCTCGGTCTTCAGTCTGGGAAGAATATTATATGAGAGCTACGAGACTAGAAGACCTCCATACTGGAAAACAAGTATTTACAAAAGTTTGTTTAAATTCAAATTATCGTAATGTAAGTGATATGTTGGAATATTATGATGTTGTGTTTTGAAATTATTGGATAAAGGATATACATTTGATATTAAATTAAAGAATTAATTTCAAAATTCAATGTTGCTACTTCTCGTCACTGGAATTCTCTGCCGCCTGAAGTCAAGGGCTGTCGAACTTTAATTTCTTTTAAATGTAAATTAGAAAAATATCTTATGATGAGTTGCCAGACCTAACGCGTTGCAAATATTTAATGCAATGTATTCCACTGTATTTATTTTTATTGTTTGTTTCTTATTTGTATTGTGTAATCATGTAAATCTGTTTATTTATCACTTAACACCAATATGTATCCTACTGTGTTTTCTTTTATTATTATTAATCTATAATTTTTTGTACTTTTTATTCAATTGTCGGTTTCTGGTTTAATTATGTAAATCCTACTTAATTGTAATCTAATACTAATATGTATTCCAATGTGTTTATTTTTATATTTTACTGTGTACATTTTTTATTGAATTATCGGCTTCTGTTTTTGTGTGATTCTTATTTGATTCTAACAACATTAATATTTATTCCACAATGTTTGTTTTTATTTTATGAGGCAAATTTTTATGTAACTACCTCTTTTGATCTCATTGTGTACCTAAATTGTATCAGTAAGTAATTACTTAATTCCGATCCAGTTGTATGTTCAACTATGTAAACAAGTTTTAATTCTGGATGAGTGTAAGAGAAGGCTAAATAAAGCCATTATTATTATTATTATTATTATTATTATTATTATTATTATTATTATTATTATTATTATTATTAAAATTTAGAAATTAAATTTGTATGTAACATGTGTTATGCATATAGATAACTTACATAGCTTTTATTAAACGAAGACGCCCTCAATCTATGAGCGATGTTGAGTGTTACTGTAAGCGAAGTTGCGAAGTTATTTTTGGCTGAAATAATAGAGTATAGGATAAATAAAATTAACATGCTAATAATAGTCAATTGAATGTGTCTTATGATATCAAGGGATAACGATATAAATTTGAATATATATATTGGGTATTATGAACTGTTTTGAAATCGTTAAATTTGGTAATTGAAATATATTCAATATACAAATGAATTTAATTAAGTTGTGTTATACGAAATAAGATCAAAGTGGTGATAATTAAAATAGTTTTAATATTACAAAATGAAAATGCATTTAGTTAAGTTATGTTGTACGAAATAAGATCAAAGTATGGAAAAACGGTATGTAATACTTACAGATGTGCAAGACTATGTGTTACATGTTGACTGGGCAGAAGTTGTATGGTGATTGTGTGTTACGTGATTTGTGAAGTTTCCACAAAAACTTCTCCTGGACCTGAGCATAGGTTAACACTTTCAACTGTCCACAAACTATGGCTATTCTCTCTTTTTTAGTAAGCATTGTTTATATTACCTGTAAAAGAAAAACGTTACATTTCCGTTTCATGAAAATGGATCGAGACTTTTGGATCACTCTTTACAATAGGGAATTAATATTATGGGTATATCTTTTTTTGTAACCTTGTCGAGTAATGATTTTATTTCTACAAATTGCACTATGTTTTATACATTTTATTCAGTGAAATATTTAACCTTTTCAAGGCCTGTTAAAAAGTGTAATATCACAATGTATTATTCTAATAAATAAAACATTGAAGGGTGCAAACGAATAAATGCAGCTCATACTATATATATATATATATATATATATATATATATACCTACTACATAGTCCAAAACAAAATGGCAATTTATAGCACTGTAATAGCGTTATTTGGCCTTATTTCATAAATGACAGACGATATGCCATATTCTTAAGAATCATTCTTCCTTACCTTTTGGAGCCCATACCATTGAGTAATAGAATGGTTATATGGTACCAGCATGATTTGTGACCAGCACATTATGCCTGAAGAGTTCTCTTGCTCTGGGTTGAAAATATCCTGGTATGTGGATTGGACGTAGTTGACCAGTTAGTTGGCCTGCCCGTTCACCTGAATTTACGTCATAAGGTTTCCTTCTATGGTTAGCGATTAAGGCCGCAATATATCGACATGTTCCAACACCACCAGAGGACGTGCAGCTATGTATGACTGATGCTTGTACATCCATTCAGCAGGCAACATCAGAATGATTTGGGAGTCATTCATCCAAAGATGATAAAAGTAAAAGTAAATCCATGGCGCTACAGCTCTTTGAAGGGCCAAGACGGACCAGCCTGCTGCTGGCCTCACATCCACATGGCGAAGCAGAGGTGGACGATCTTCCAACCAGGATGGAGGTAAGTTATCGTGTGGTTAGCACTTATCGTGTGTTATTTTAAGTGATCGTGCTTCATTTCATTTAGGATGCGCCCTATTATTATTATTATTATTATTATTATTATTGTTATTATTATTATTATTAATCTATTATTAATTGTATTTTTATTAATTGTGTTTATTATTGTCATTATTGAATGTAATTAGTTGCTACTGCCACCGGGTATATACCCATTTGCAGTGTGAATAAATACATACATACATACATACATACATACATACATACATACATACATACATACATACATACATACATACATACATACATACATACATACATACATACATACATACATACATACATACATACATACATACATACATACATACATACGTACATACATATGATCCCCCCAGCCGTTATAGCTGGTTTGCGAAACCGGATTTTCGCTGCCTATCGTAGCTCCCCAAGTGCATCACGATGCTGGGTGGGCACCGGTCCCATACACTAGCCGAAATTTCATAAGACAATTTCTTCCCCCATGAGGACTCGAACCAGCGCGCATTCCGTAACGCGAGTCCTAGGCAGGATGCCTTAGACCACGATGCCATGGCGCGGGACATCCAAAGATGGTAAGTACACATTAATTCCAGTGGTCACCATTTCGAGCAGGACATGTTGAAAAATAAATGACAGAACGTCTCATTGGAAATGGTCTTAGACTAAAAGGTAGATGACATAATTATGTTAGTGTAAATGTTTCAATGTGCTCGCTATGTTTCGTGATTTAAATACTCAATAAATTAGATAAGAATGATTGCAAATACACGGTGGAAGTTAAATAACCCTGAAGAGTTTCAGAGTGAATAGCTCATGTTATAATATGTAGGGTGTCACCGGGTTTTAACCCACCCCCCCTTGAACTTAAAAAAAATACGTATTTATATTTGAACATTTTTATCCATAATCGTATTCCCTTCTCTAATTTTTCACTGTCAGAGTAACAAAATCTACATAGACGTAAGCCATAGTCCTCCTAACCCTCCTTCAGTATAATCCCTGTGTTTGATGCTGCAGCACGTTCGAATTATAACAATGCTATCTTCATTAAAGATGTACCTAACACCTAGTACCAATCTTGTAATAAATTGAAGCTGACACAATATGAAATTTAACTTGTTGTGAAACGTATTGAAGAAGTTGTTTTAACACTTCCGCAGTGCAAATATTACATATTGTGCGTTGTCGATTTTAAACTCATTTTAAGAGCGGTATTCAGCCTTCAATGATTTGAGTTCTGAATTTATTTTGAAACGTTCCTTTATTCTTCTGTGTATTTGACGGTTCATATTTTAATAACAATAATAATAATAATAATAATAATAATAATAATAATAGAGACTATTAAAGTGAACGGGGTGTGCTAATAGAGTATGCTGTTGATCCTGGCCATTTCCAGACCAAGGAATCACGACCATAATTTTCATGCAAAATGGCGCATCGCCCCACGTGTACATCCTTGCAAAATAACTAATATTGACGAATCTTTGATGATGGTGCCCTCAGCAAGTACTTCCAAAAATATGGCCTCCACGATCGCCAGAGCTCAATGAATCCGATTTAACATTATAAGGTGCAATCAATATATTTCCGAACTGCACTTGTATTTATTGTACCGCTAAACATACATGCGCGTATCACTGAAGATCATTGGTTCCATGCCTGTTGAGCCAGTCTATCAAACAGCGTCAGATTGTCTTTAAGAACTGAGCTTCTACGCGTGATTTTGTGCAAACATGTTAAGGACCTATTGTGAGTTTTCCTGGGATCTCCATATGCGCCTTATGATGAATTTAATAAGTATAGATTCTAGGCGTTTCACTGGTTCTAGGTAACTTCACCGTTTCCTGTGTCCTGTGTGTTGCCTACACTCAGGGTAGTCCGGAAACTTATTGACTTCCATTTTTTGTTGTAGGGTTATCTCAGAAACGAGTTTTCTTATTGGTAGGACAGCCAGCGAATATTCAAAGATGTTCATGTTGTCGTAGAATGAATTGTTTTTGTTGAACATAACAGAGGCGCATATATTCACAATATTTTTAATTGTTAAATGAACTGCAAAATTTACTTAACATAATGTTATTTTTGTTTATCCCTCACTCCAATGTATCACAATTTTTATGATGCTTTGTGTACTTGGTAATGCTGTTAACTGAGGGGTGAAATTGATACCCGTCGATATTATCAGTGTGTATGTAAAGTCAGCAACCCGAAGACTGATCTGAACCTCACAAGTGATTCCAATAAGGCATCACTCATGAGGCAACTAAGCCAGGAGATATTATATATTTGATGTCAACATTTCCGTCCATGTAACGTGGACCTCACAATTTTGTATCTTGTGCCACTCATATAAATTGAGGGAAAGAAGACAGAGGACGGACACTGGAAAGTTTTCTTTTCTCAATCGTACTATCAGGGACTGGAATGCTTTACCTGCAGACTTATTAAAGGCTTTACCAACAACCAAAAATGTATTTAAAAATAGGCTTAAGGACTTTACTAATAGACGGTAGTATATTATACACACTACTTAAAGGGTGTAATTGATATCTTGTTACTTGAAGTGTTCTATCAGTGAGGATATGTTTATTTATTTATTTATTTATTTATTTATTTATTCTGGTGTAGTTAAGGCCATCAGGCCTTCTCTTCCACAACACCAGGAATACAAATACAATAACAGAAATAAAAAGGAAAAAAAAAACACTATAAACGAAGTAAAGTCACACAAAAATATACACAGGTTGCAGTCACACAAACTTTAAATGAGTGATTAAGTATAATTAATTGTATCCTAATTAACTAACATAAACAAGAAACTTGCGATTTTAATCTGGAGTAAAAAAAAAAACACAAATCGACACTTCTAGCAATATCTAAAAAGCATTAAACAAGACAAAATTTTCCAATTTAATTTTGAATTGTGATAAAGTCCGGCAGTCCCTGACATCATTAGGTAGCGAATTCCAGAGACGAGGTATTTCTACAGTGTACGAGGATGAGTATAGAGACGTTCTATGATGAGGGATAGAAAGAAGTGCTTGATGTCGGTTTCGAAGAGTTGTAAGAAATTGAAAGCGCGATAAGAGATAATTCGGAGTAGAAGTATGCATGATTCTAAATAGAAGAGACAGTGAATGCATTGTTCTTCGTTCCTTCAGACGCACCCATGAAAGTAACTGGAGGGAAGGTGTTATATGGTCAAATTTACGAGTATTGCAGATGAATCGTATGCACACATTATGAACACGTTGTAGTCTCTCAGCTAAGAGTGAACTTACATTAGTTAGTAAGGAATCGCAATAATCAAAATGGGGCATTACAAGCGTCTGAATAAGATTCTTTTTTAGACTAAGTGGTAGAAATTCTTTCATATGAAACAAAGAGTGAAGTTGAGAAAATATTTTTTTGCAAGTGTGTGTTACTTGGGTGTTCCAATTTAGATCGCTATCCATAAAAATGCCAAGATTTTTAACTGTTTCACTGTATTTAACAATAATCCCATTCAATGTTATATGTGGTATAGTACCACTATCAAGAGTACTTCGTAGACGATTATGTCCCATTACGATTGCTTGCGATTTCTCTGGATTTAACCTTAATCCAAATTTGTGTGACCACAGTGAAATCGAATTTAAGTCTTCGTTTATTTTATTTACTGCGTCACTAGTCTCATCAGGGTGGAAATGCAAATAAATTTGCAGGTCGTCAGCATACATATGGTATTTGCAGTGTTTTATCATTTTAGTCACGTCATTAATATAAATCATGAAGAGTAAAGGTCCGAGAACTGATCCTTGTTGAATTCCAGATTTCACGACACACCATCTTGAAGAATAATCGCATGCAAAGACACATTGTTGACGTTCGCGAAGGTAGGATTCAAACCAAGTAACAGAACTTTCAGAAAGATTCAGAAGTCTTAATTTACATAATAGAAGGTCCGTGTCAACTGTATCAAATGCCTTACTGAAGTCAAGTAATGTCAGTAATGTTAATTTACGTTCATCTGTGGCTTCACGTATATCCTCATTCACTTTTAGTAGTGCTGTAGTCGTACTATGTCCATTTCTGAACCCGGATTGGTATTCGTCCAGTAAGGCATGTTCGGTTAGATAGTTCATTAGTTGTTTGTGAACAATACGTTCCAGAGCTTTTGATAGGGCAGGTAGGATACTAATTGGACGGAAATCATTTGCACATAATGGGGTTTTAATTTTAGGGATCGGACGGATAAAGGCTTTCTTCCAGAGGTTCGGGTAGGTAGAAGTTATGAGTGAGGCGTTGAATATATGTGTTAATGTCGGCAGTATTATGTCCAATATTTTCTTCAATAATATTATACTAATGTTATCCACACCTTCAGCTTTAGAAGTAATACGTTTTATTGCCGCTCTCACGTCAGTTTCTGTGACATAAGTGAAGAAAAATATTTCTCTATCCGGAATTGGAGTCATTTGTAATTCGTTAACTGTCTGCTGTTTGTCGACCGTATCCAAGGTTATTGACTGTACCGTTGCAAAATGGTCATTTAGTTCGTCAAGAGAAACTGGCACACTGTCTACCTGAGTCCTGGGATTTCCTAAGCCAATTGTCCGTAAGTTTCTCCACAGTTTGGAAGGGTCAGCTCCCCCCTTCAAGATGTTATGAAAATGTCCCAGTTTTGCGTTTCTAATGGCTTGAGTAGTTCTGTTACGTAAGAGTTTATAATAATTATAAGAGATTTCTGTCTTGTCATGTTTAAACGTTTTGTATGCAGTGTTTCTGTCCGTAATCATACTACGTATGTGAGCAGTCATCCATGGTGCTGGTGTTCTTTTTACGCGTTTAGATTTGATAGGAGCATGCTTGTCATATAAATTTATAATATACTCATTTAGTTTAACAAGTTTCTCGTCAACAGTATGTAAGGTCCATATTGAGTCCCAGGGAATCTTTATTGCGTCTTCAAGTAGTTGGGTTTCATCAATACGTTTCAAGTCACGATACGTTATGAGTTTAGGTGTGGGCTTGGGACACTTCAAAGAATATACTAGATAAATAATATCGTGGTACGAAATTCCCGAAGCCGCACATTGTCCATGTTTTTGTACTTTGTCTGCATTCTTCGTAATAATTAAGTCTAATAGGGATTCGGAAGATTGGGTATGGTGGGTTGGTTCAAGGGGAAGGACTGCTAGATCAAGAGCCTGGAACATGGTCAATAGATGTCTAGTGTAGTTCGAATCAGAGGCTAACAAATTTGTGTTAAGATCACCCATTATTAAGACGTGTTCATAATCTGTGATGAATTCCAATAACGATCTCTCGATCTCTGCAATATCGTTAATCTTCGGGGGTTGGTAAATTACACAAATAAGGCATTTCTGAAAGCTTGTCAATACTTCTACAAATAGCATTTCAGGTTTTCCGGCATACTCGCCAGGAGATGTGTGTATTATTCTGGGATTGAGATCTGATCTGACATATGCAGCAACGCCGCCCCCTTGTTTATTTAAACGATCATTTCTTAATAGCGTATAACCATCTATGTGTAATGTCGCTGAGGATAATGTAGGTTTGAGCCAAGATTCAGAGATGAGAAGAGCATGCAAATTCTGATTCGAGAATATGGATTGAATTTCGTCAAAGTGTGCAACCAAACTCTGAGCGTTAATATGGGCTACGTGAAGGGATGAAGAGTTCTTGGAAAATGCTGTTGTTAAAATGTTGAATGCTTCAGGGTGAGAGAGAGGGTTCTGGTCAGCAGGTATAGGGGAATGGTGTGAGTGAAGGTCATTGTACAATGTTCTGTCAGAGACAACCGGATTATTGCTGTCAAAAATCAGGGTATCCAACTTAAAAGAAAAAAAAAGTTATATAAAAATATGAAGTTGCTACAAGTAAAGATTTCCTATTAATTAATAACTTAGCTAACTTAGCTAAATATAAACCCAGTTGAAAAGCTAGTAGATCTAACCTAGACTAAGAATTAAAAAGTATAATTAAATAATAATAATAATAATAATAATAATAATAATAATAATAATAATAATAATATAGTCTTGGGAAACTAACACTAAAGAAAATTAAAAAGTAGGAAGAATAAAAGTAACATTGCACAACAGCTCACAGTTCAGAAGTTCAAATCTGCAGCACAAGTTATCCGGTGCTTTACATTACCTACTTTAACGAATATTACGCCGTCTATAGTCCAGACACTAGACACACCAAATTTGCCTATCGCTTCCCGTAACAGGCCATGCCTTACCTTGGTCAGATCTTCCCTCAGGGTCATTCCGGAGCCCTTCAGCCTCTTTTTGTTAAAGAAAACTTCACTTCTCTTCCTGTAACTACAGAATTTGACAATAATAGGCCTCGGTCTACCGTCGCTAGTCGTGCGGCCTACCCGGTGGCTTCTGTCGATATCTTCTACCTTCAGTTCCACTCCTATGTTCGTTGCCAGTTCCACCACGAGCTTGTCGGTATTCTCGCCAACCTCCTCCTCGATCCCGAAGATCCTGACACATTGTCTTCTCTGATATTGTTCGAGATCGTCCACTTTTCTTTCCAGTTCACCAATTTTACGGTCCCGTTGCTCAATAGTCTGCTTCAGGTCCTGGATAACTTCGGAGTTGAAGTCTATGCTACGCTGCAGCTCCGACACTACCGCATCTTTTATAAGGTTGGCTAACGTTTGCAGCGCGCCAGACTCCTGCATCATGGCTAGAAACGTTTCTTTAACCACTCGCTGCACTGTAGCCTCGATTTCTTCAGACTTTAACATTTTCGGAGGCATGATTGCAAAGTATATAAGCACAATAATTCTGTAACACTTTATAAACTGGATGAGCACTATTCTAACACTTAACACTAGATATTCACCTTCTTAACAACGTCTAAACTAGGAGCGGTTTGTATGCTGTTACTGACTATCCGCCATGTGTTGTGTCAGTGAAGTCTATTGTGTAAGATTAGTGTGTTGGTGTCAGTGAAGTGGCTGTGCAAAGTATTTGAACAGTGAAATGGTTAGAAGTGTTAGTGAAATCACGTAGAATCAGTGCAGTGAGTGAGTTGACAGCAAAATAAGTGTAGTGCCGAAAGGTACTTGTGCAGGTATGAACCTGTCACACTCGTGGGTCTAAGTTCGAACGTAGGGTTAAGATACAAATTAAATTTACTTTAAATGTTATTTTAAGTGACCATGCTTCATTTAATTTAGGATGCTCCTTGTTATTATTTATTATTATTATTATTATTATTATTATTATTATTATTATTATTATTGTTGTTGTTGTTGTTTTTATTAGTTGAGTTTATTATTAATTGTCATTATTGAGTGTAATTAGTTACCACTGCCACCGGGTATATACCCATTTGCAGTGTGAATAAATAAATAGATACATACGTACAAAGAAGATCTTATAATTTAACTTTCGACCCCATTTAAATTGATCAGTATTCCCACCTTTAAAATTTAACAATTTAATTTAGATCATTCAGAATTGACACTTTTACAACTCTGTTCTTGATTTTCAGTTCACTTATATTGAACACACACTGTTTCTAATAATACTAAGCATACTACATCATTGTCCAATATGTTCGTTATTATGTTTGTTTCTTGTGTACATTCCATTTTCAGATCTCACTAATTTTCTACATATTATAAGCCAGAGATAATATGGTAGGGCGACCAGTTCCTTTTCCCTCCATTACATACATCGCTGATTAGATATATAGTACACTAATCAGACTTCAGATGTAATTATCAGCAGTGATGTCATGGTACAGTAATTCTTTTCTGGCCATACGCCCCACCCCTTGTTTTCTCCCGTGAAATATATTTTACTCTCCTCTCTCTATCTCTCCGACTGTCATTTAATGATTTTTTATATTAAAGAAGAATTAAAGAAATTGTTTTGCTTTACATTTTTTTATGTAAAGAATACACCATGTAGCCCTACCGTAGATGCACACTTGTCTCGATGAATCTTGGACTGTGTATCTTATTTTTCAACCATTATTTTATATAATTCTGGATTCCAGTGCTGCAGAGGTGGACAATTTTTGTTTATGAACATCAAACAAAATAAATTAGGAACAGCAAGAAGTGATCTAAGATCTGTACAGATCTCCGCGTACAAAACTTAGGGTCCACACCTGTGGAGCAACGGTCAGCGTGTCTGGCTGTGAAACCAGGTGGCCCGGGTTCGAATCCCGGTTGAGGCAAGTTACCTCGTTGAGGTTTTTTCCGGGGGGGTTTTCCCTCAACCCGTTACGAGCAAATGCTGGGTAACTTTCGGTGCTGGACCCCGGACTCATTTCACCGCCATTATCACCTTCATTTCATTTAGACGCTAAATAACCTAGATGTTGATACAGGGTCTTAAAATAACCCAATAAAAAAAACTTTGGCACCCATATGCCATATCGCTCCATACAGACAAAATTTTATTTTCCCCATAAGATAAATTAAAAAAAATGTAGGTTCCCATACGATGTATGGCCCCGTATAGCCTCCATGACAAAACTGATTATCAGTAATGAAGTGTAATATTATTCAATTAGTGACTAGTTATGGACTCAGTCCTATGCCTTCATACGTAAAGTATGTAAAATAAGAAAATTGCTGTGTTTGAGAATCATTCATAAACACGTTGTCGATACCACCCTAAAGTACCGCTTTGAAGGCTTTGACAATGTTCTAAAGCGAAATAAAATTCCTAAATAATATTATACTTTTTAGTGACTGTACTTCAGTGGTTGAGAATAGTCTTACAACTGTTGGAAAAATATTATTAACGAAAATATTACTATTTTTATTTTTGGCTGTGATTTTATTATTATTTTTTTTATTTTATGTCAATAAATATATTTACACTACTGACGCTTCGTCCAATAGGCCTACGTAGAAACGTTATCGTTATCTGACAAGAAGAAAAAGATAAGAGTGAGCGAAGTGGAAGGAATGGGAATCCCCCGTCCATTAATATACGTCATCCGATCGAAAAACCTCTAGTCACAAGTCTTCATGATTGAGGTCACTAGTGTCGACTAGATGTATCGCGAGTGTGTCGAAAAATTTTCATAGTGCTATCTACTCATTCTGCTTAGCCCAGGTAAACATGAAATACCGCTATTTAAAATATATTTCATCCTTATATCCTTTTAAATTTAAATAGTGCTTATTATGTCTTGAATTGTAGGCCTACTCTTGCTCAAGTTCACGTAAGAATTTATCACATTTTCTTATGGCCGTAAGTGCTAATAAAAACAACATTATAAAGAAGCGTAAGTCTAAAAAATGTTTAGAAATTAATGAATTTACTAAAACATTCGGACACATTTAATATATAAGAATATAAACTAGGAGCTGTATAATATTGGGCTTCCTTACTGTTAAACGTGATACAAAGAGGGGAAACATTCTGTGATTCAGAATTACGTAACATAACATCATCAAGGACATCTATTGAATCCGTCAGTAAATCGTAATCTTTAGGGTTTTGAAACTTGTTTTTCAGGAATGTATTCAATACGTTTGACGGACTTCCGTCGCTATTACATTTTATTTATTTATTTATTTTATTATTTATTTATTTACTTATTTATTTATTACATTATTTATTTATTTTATTATTTATTTATTTATTTATTTCATTATTTATTTATTTTATTATTTATTTATTTTATTTATTATTTATTTTATTATTTATTTATTTATTTATTTTATTATCTTATTATATATTTATTTTATTATCTATTTACTTATTTATTTATTTGTTTATTTATTTATCTATCTGTCTCTATATCATCTATCTGTTTAATCTGACAGGAATAAGAACATAGGGCTTTCTCTCTGCCTACCAGATACCACATGAAAATACGATAAATACTAACAATTTTAGGTCTTTTTTTTTAGGAATTTAGGTCATAAATTCTTCATCTTTAGGGCATTTTTTATAACTTATGATTCATCAAAATCTTAGCCCTACTCATTACCGTATAGGAATACAAATATATTTTTCTTTTTCTTGTTTGTGGAACGTTTAAGTGAACACATATTCTATATATTAGACTAACGACCTGAAAAATATGTAACACTTTGTGAGATGAAGTTCTTAAGTAAATTACAGGGACAATACCATCGCTTTCATTATTAATTATTATATCAGCCGATAGATGGCAATTTCTAAACGAAATGTGTATAGGAGGAAATATTGACGTCATATGCTGGTAAGATGGTAGTCGGTCGTGCAAATGCAGGCTAGAGGAGTGCAATATATAAATCTATCTATCTATCTATCTATCTATCTATCTATCTATCTATCTATCTATCTATCTATCTATCTATCTATCTATCTATCTATCTATCTATCTATCTATCTATCTATCTATCTATCTATCTATCTATCTATCTATCTATCTATCTATCTATCTATCTATCTATCTATCTATCTATCTATCTATCTATCTATCTATCTATCTATCTATCTATCTATCTATCTATCTATCTATCTATCTATCTATCTATCTATCTATCTATCTATCTATCTATCTATCTATCTATCTATCTATCTATCTATCTATCTATCTATCTATCTATCTATCTATCTATCTATCTATCTATCTATCTATCTATCTATCTATCTATCTATCTATCTATCTATCTATCTATCTATCTATCTATCTATCTATCTATCTATCTATCTATCTATCTATCTATCTATCTATCTATCTATCTATCTATCTATCTATCTATCTATCTATCTACCTATCTATCTACCTACCTATCTATCTACCTACCTACCTATCTACCTATCTATCTATCTATCTATCTATCTATCTATCTATCTATCTATCTATCTATCTATCTATCTATCTATCTATCTATCTATCTATCTATCTATCTATCTACGTATCTATCTACGTATCTATCTACGTATCTATCTATCTATCTATCTATCTATCTATCTATCTATCTATCTATCTATCTATCTATCTATCTATTTATTTATTATACTAGTATTAATATATTTATTTCTACTGGCAGAGTTAAGGCCATAATAATTAAAACTGGAAGAATCCATTATACGCTCTGGGCCGTCATCTAATTCGTTTGTGACGTTATAATCAGGTAAATCTTAACTGACCAACGATTGTAATGGGCGATTAGAGAGGCTTTCTTGTCTCTATCAAAATTGTGTTTGTGCTTGAGAATGACCAAGGTGGTTCAATGAATTTTTTTTTTCAAAGTGTAGAAGGCAAGGAGGTTTAATTTGTAAACCATTGAGAATAATATCATTAGAGCTGTAAATAATTAATAATTACAAAGTTGTTGTGGCAGGATTTAAAGTTGTGAAATATACAGAATTCCAGTTTACACAATTTAAATTAGATACAGAGTTCACACCCATTGCGTAAATTTGATTTACATGAGGGAGGAAGCAAATTTGTGCGCTGTGTCTATGTTTTATTTTCCTTTCCACCTATTTCACTCACGTTACATCCCAGTCGCTCGCATGTCTCTCTTCCAGGACTCAGTCTGCTATCATAGGGTTTCCATACTCTTGACTGTCTAACAGCGAACCAGTTTGAACATGGGCTCCTGTATTCCACAAGAGGAACGTGATCTGTTCAAAAGTAGGTGGGATGAATTTCGTATCAACGGACGTCATATTTTCCTCAAGAGCTGCTTGGTGATGGCGAAGGCGAGATTCAAGAAGGAAGAAGTAGTCTGGAGCAAGTCTCCCCCGGGCGACCACGCTGAAGTCGAGACCCTCTGCAAACTATACGCCATGGAACAAAACTGCGGCAGCCCGAAGTAACTATATAATCTATTACATGATGTTATACCGTGTTAAGTTACGTTGCATTATATTGCGTTATGTTTTAAATTGTGTTGTGTTATATTAACGGTATCTTTTACGTTACGTTACGTTGGGTTATACTGGATGTTCAGTTCAAAGTGTGTCATTGCTCGCTGTATGCCGTCACGTGGCTAGTCGATGAGCCTAGAGAATTCAATCTTCCTACATTTCCGCAGAGGAGTATTACATATCTGCCAGAGAAGTTGCCTAGCAAGTACGGCGTTCATTCTGAAGAGTACTTACCGATACGTACGGTAATGCCGGTAGTGGCAGGAATGTGAACTGTTTCGAAACATGTACTGAGGTGAGTTTTTTCTTACTGTCGGGTTAAGACGATTGCTTACGTATTTGTTGACATTAACTTCGACGAAGCATTTGATTTGTATTGTGGAATATTGCCGTACGCAAACGATGATAACAAATACCCTGCGTACGACTTGGCCGCGCGAAACACAGTTCGAAAGAAGTTATGGTAGCACACAGACTTTATAGACCGCCAACTGTTGCTACGACGTTCAAGTTATACCGTACACGTGCTCAAGTTCAGATTGAACGCCTTGATTAATAGGCAACTTCTCAGACACAAAAGCTGAAACTCACTTCAAATCGCTGACTCATCAACAGTGACGTCATGACATACTTTGAAATGAACACCCAGTAGTATGTTATATATGCTATGTTAGATGTTACGTATTAGGGGAGACTGTTGTACGTTTAAACACTTTTCACGTTTTATTTTTTTTTAATTTTGGGAAATTATATTTTTTAAATTAAAAAATACTTTAAATAATTATTGAAGATTCCTTTACAACTTCGTGTATATATTTTACTGTTCTACACATCTATTAAGGATGGCAAAAATAAAATGTAATATGTTCAAAGGTACAACAGGTTCATGTACCTTAGAACATACCCTCTGGTAAGTTGGAACACATGTAATATAGGTGGGAATATAGTTGTAAGAACTGACAATTATATTTAAAATGTATTTGCAATCATAAACCAGAGCAGCTCTGATTGAGATTTTATTTCCTGGAGGAGCAAAAATTGCTTCAACAGCTTTCTCCAAGGCATCCGGATTAATTGGGGGACCTCTTAATTCCAGATTTAGTTCATGGCATGATCTTAAAATAAAATAAAATCAAAAACCAATAGTATTATGTATCTTGGAACATGTTCCGTGGTATAAGATGTTCTGTGTTCAAAGGTACAAGAGGGTGCACGTTTAAACAAATATGGCTCCCAAAACTATAGATTCGAATAAATCATGGAAATTAAAATATGTTATTACTCATCAGATGATAGGGAACACACTGTACTTAATGGATGGTAACAAATACAATCTGGTTTTATGTTAGATAACATATATCAATGAACGAAATATTTACTTTTGGTACTGAAAAAGATTCTTTCGTTCACAGAACTCACACTTTGCAATAAATCAAACCAAAACTCGACCAGAACTACTTAGCGGCTGTCCCTACAATCTACGTTAGTTTGAGTCCTCTAGGTAGTAACAAAAAATAAAAAAAAAAAATGTTCAAAGGTACACTATGCTAAAGATACAACAGTCTCCCCTATATTTCATATGCTATGGTATGGTATGCTATGCTGTGATATACTATGTTACTGTATGTTATTATTAGAGCTAGGATTTTCATGAATTTTACATCTTTTTTCTAGTAAGCCAGAAACATTGCTGCTTTAGTATTTATTTATTTACTAGCCGTACCCGTGCGCTCCGCTGTACCCGTTAGAAATAAATATAAAGTAATTACATAATTAAAATAGGACATTTGATCCAGGGAACATTCGTGTTTGATAGAAGGATAAATCGTTTAATATGTTACTTAATTTAAATTGTATGCGATCATTTTGGTCCAGAGACCACTCATTTGGTGCAATGACAATTCCTTTAACATGTTTCTAATTTTTATTACATGCAACCATAGTTTAATGAAGATTGACATCATTTAGATTTAATGTGTATACTTTATTTTACTTGTTATAGGTTTCCATTAAATTATGGTAATAACTTAATTTTAACCCTTGTTTTCTACGTATTCAGTAAATGGCGTTTGGCCCACTATGCTTGTGAACCCTTCAAATAACTTAAATTATATTATATAATATTACATTACATATTATATTCTATTATATTATATTATATTATATTATATTATATTATATTATATTATATTATATTATATTATATTATATTATATTATATTATATTATCCACACCTGTGGAGTAACGGTTAGCGCTTCTGGCCGCGAAACCAGGTGGCCCGGGTTCGATTCCCGGTGGGGGCAAGTTACTTGGTTGAGGTTTTTTCCGGGGTTTTCCCTCAACCCAAATATGAGCAAATGCTGGGTAACTTTAGGTGTTGGATCCCGGACTCATTTCACCGGCATTATCACCTTCATCTCATTCAGACGCTAAATAACCTCAGATGTTGATAAAGCGTCGTAAAATAACCTACTAAAATAAAATTATATTATATTATATTATATTATATTATATTATATTATATTATATTATATTGTTCACATTTGGGGAGTAAAGGTTAGCGCTTCTGAACGCGAAACTAGGTGGCCCGGGTTCGAATCCCGGTAGAGGCAAATTGCATGTTTTTTCCGGAGTTTTCGCTCATCTCATTATGAGCAAATGCTGGATAACTATCGGTGCTGGAACTCCTACTCATTTCACTGGCATTATCACCTTCATTTCATTCAGACTCTAAATAACCTGACATGTTGATACAGCATCGTAAAATAACCCACTAAAAATATAAGTTATATTATATTATATTATATTATATTATATTATATTATATTATATTATATTATATTATATTATATCGTATCGTATATCATATATTGTCCACACTTGTGAAGTAAAGGTTAGCGCTTCTGAACGCGAAACTAGGTGGCCCGGGTTCGAATCCTGGTAGAGGCAAATTTCATGTTTTTTTACGGAGTTTTCGCTCATCTCATTATGAGCAAATGCTGGATAACTATAGGTGCTGGAACTCCTACTCATTTCACTGGCATGATCACCTTCATTTCATTCAGACTCTAAATAACCTGACATGTTGATACAGCATCGTAAAATAACCCACTAAAAATATAAGTTATATTATATTATATTATATTATATTACATTACATTACATTACATTATATTATATTATATTATATTATATTACAATACATTATATTATATTATATTATATCATATTATATTATATTACATTACATTACATTACATTATATTACGTTATATTATATTATATTATATTATATTATATTATATTATATTATATTATATTATATTATATTATATTATATTATATTATATTATATTATATTATATTACATTATATTATATTATATTATATTATATTATATTATATTATATTATATTATATTATATTATATTATATTATATTATATTGTTTCAGATCTATTGAACTGTATCTGTCGTATTCGCCCTGCGTAGAATGTGCACAGATCATCCTGGAGTTCTCCAAGTTGCATCCCGGCTGCAGAATCAGCCTCCTGTTCAGCTGTATATACCGACATAGGAAGTTTTTTCATTGCGAAGGTCTGCGTCGGTTGAACGCTTCTCCTTACATCACTCTCCGCGTCTTCAATAGTAAGCCTGATACAAGAAAATCCATACTTAAATCAAAGTCAGTTTACACAAACTTCATTGTACCCTAGGCTACAAACAGACTCGTGCTGAAGCATATTCTCTACTTATCCAAACATATACGCTTGTTCAGTACCCCATAATATTGAAAAAGCTATTTTCTTAACTCAGTGACATCATGTAAACTTTTGGACGAATTCTGTTTGGTCTTATATCGCCAAATACCATCTCGCTATCACCATTCCCATAGACACCATAAATGACCGAATGGTTGATACAGCACTACTAAATAACCAAGTAAAAAAATGGCAATATATTGGGAATTAAATGATTGGCATTCTCAAAACACGCTATGAAATGTAACATATAAAACATACTTATGGTTCTTACATACTTACTTACTGGATTTTAAGGAACCCGGAGGTTCATTGCCGCCCTCACATAAGCCCGCCATTGGTCCCTATCCTGAGCAAGATTAATCCAGTCTCTATCATCTTATCCCACCTCCCTCAAATCCATTTTAATATTATATTCCTATCTACGTCTCGGCCTCTCTAAAGGTCCTTTTCCTTCCGGCCTCCCAACTAACACTCTATATGCATTTCTGGATTCGCCCATACATGCTACATGCCCTGCCCATCTCAAACGTCTGGATTTAATGTTCCTAATTATGTCAGGTGAAGAATACAATGCGTGCAGTTCTGTGTTGTGTAACTTTCTCCATTCTCCTGTAACTTCATCCCTCTTAGCTCCAAATATTTTCCTAAACACTTTATTCTCAAACACCCTTAACCTATGTTCCTCTCTCAAAGTGAGAGTCCAAGTTTCACAACCATAAAGAACAACCGGTAATATAACTGTTTTATAAATTCTAACTTTCAGACTTTTTGACAGCAGACTGGGTGATAAAACTTCTCAACCGAATAATAACAGACATTTCCCATATTTATTCTGTGTTTAATTTCCTCCCGAGTATCATTTATATTTGTTACTGTTGCTCCCAGGTGTTTGAATTTTTCCACCTCTTCAAAAGATAAATTTCCAATTGTTTATATTTCCATATCGTACAATATTCTCGTCACGAGACATAATCATATACTTGTCTTTTCGGGATTTACTTCCAAACCTATCTCTTTACTTGCTTCAAGTAAAATTCCCGTGTTTTCCCTAATCGTTTTTGGATTTTCTTCTAACATATTCACGTCATCCTCATAGACAAGCAGCTGATGTAACCCGTTCAATTCCAAACCCTCTCTGTTATCCTGGACTTTCCTAATGGCATACTCTAGAGCAAAGTTAAAAAGTAAAGGTGATAGTGCATCTCCTTGCTTTAGCCCACAGAGAATTGGAAACGCATCTGACAGAAATTGACCTATACTAACTCTGCTGTATGTTTCACTGAGACACATTTTAATTAATCGAACTAGTTTCTTGGGAATACCAAATTCAATAAGAATATCATATAAAACTTCTCTCTTAACCGAGTCATATGCCGTTTTGAACCTGTATAATTCATATTTCATATTATGTAAGTAACATTGATATTTTTCGGTGATAAATCATTCCACAGGTGACGAATGGAATGTCTTGGCACAAGCAACAGGAATTCCTATCTCAAATTACACCCCAGAAACAGAAATATGGGATATGTACTGGCAAAGCAAACTGGACTCCATCCTTAGCAAGGTGATGAATGCATTATTATTTTGTGTGGATTGCCTTTGTTACTGATTACAAGAATGTATTTTTTCTTTCTCCAAGTGTCTTCTTGTTAATCTTCACTAAACTCACCACTCATACACTCACGGCCGCTTTGACCAAGCTTCAATAAATCAATCAAAATGAAACATTAACTAGTGAACAATAAAATATTTAATAATTCGCTCACTAAAATGCGAGCTCTTCAACCAAATTTTTTTCACATTTTAATGAACAGTAAATAATGCTTCAATAAGTGTGTTCAATGAATTTTTCATAACAGTAGGCCCTATCACAACTATTTTTGTGCGAGATCGTGCGTATTTGCTTGCTTTCCGCACAAAACCAATACGCGGTAAGTGTGAAATACTACATTCAGTATTCCCAATGTAACACACATAACAATTTCCCTATTCTTACCGCTTAAGCGTCATATTCATTTTACTGCTTTAGGCTTTTAACATATTATTTTTAAAGACGCTCAATATAGTAATAATTATAAATTGGAAACTTACCACTGCAATTTCACCTAAATTGCACTGTTAATTATTGTTTTTAAATATTTGCAAAAATTAAGTAAACTCTACAACACCACAAAAGTTACTGCATTTGTAATGCAAGTAACATTAAGGAAGCCGTGAAAAAATCAACAAGATTCCAGACTCATCATAGACTGGGGAAAAAAAAAGACAGACGTATATCACGGCCTGCTGGAGTATAGTAAACACAGAAAACATTTTATAGGAACAATGTTGAAGATAGATATATTTGTTTTCCAAAGTTGCCGTCATTGAACAGAAACCAAGATGGAGATTTCATTGCAACTAATTATAAATTCCTCTTTCAGGTATGTAATAAACGATCTTCGCACAAAATAATGTACGATACACGAGCGGTATGTTTGTTTTCATGTTCTCGGAAATTAAAAAAGCTCAACTACGTTTCGCTTTTTCAATCTTTTCCTCGAACATGGAAAAGTCAACATACCGCACTTCTAACGCATATTACTATATTAAACCACAGCCTACTATATCGCAAATCGTGTGCCTGCTATGTTATTTGCATGCAGGCCAACAATAAATCAAAGCGGTTACAAAATATAGTAAATGGAGGGAAAAGTATTATTATTATTATTATTATTATTATTATTATTATTATTATTATTATTATTATTATTATTATTATTATTATTATTATTATTATAAGGCCTCTGATAAATCCAAAGAGATTGCATATAAATCACTAGTTCGTCCAGTAATTGAATATGGTGCTGCATATTGGGATCCTTACAGATTAGAACATATTAAGACACTGGGAAAGATTCAAAAACGGGCTCTCAAGCGTTGTCGTAATAATTCACCATTAAAATGGGACACACTCACGGACCGGAGAACGCGAATTCGATTATGCGCAATGTTCAAAACATACAGAGGTGAGCCTGCCTGGAGCGAAATAAAAAATAGGTTGCAGCCGCCAAATTACTCTTCAAGGAACGACCACTCATATAAATTGAGCGAAAGAAGACAGAGGACGGACACTGGAAAGTTTTCTTTTCTCAATCGTACTATCAGGGACTGGAATGCTTTACCTGCAGACTTACTAAAGGCTTTACCAATAACCAATAATGTATTTAAAAATAGGCTTAAGGACTTTACTAATAGACGGTAGTATATATACACACTATTTAAAGAGTGTAATTGATATCTTGTTATTTGAAGTGTTCTATCAGTGAGGAAGTGTGTTGCGTCAGTGAAGTATGTAGTGTCAGTGAAGTCTATTGTGTAAGTGAAGTGTGTTGGTGTCAGTGAAGTGGCTGTGCAAAGTATTTGAACATTGAAATGATTTTGAAGTGTTAGTGAAATCAGGATAGAATCAGTGCAGTGAGTGAGTTGACAGCGAAATAAGTGTAGTGCCGAAAGGCACTTGTGCAGGTATGAACCTATCACACTCATGGGTCTTAGTTCGAACTTAGGGTTGAGCTACAAATTAGATTTACTTTAAATGTTATTTTAAGTGATCGTACTTCATTTAATTTAGGATGATCCTTGTTATTATTAGTATTATTATTACTATTATTATTATTTATTAATTATTATTGTTTTTTATTAGTTGTGTTTATTATTAATTGTCATTATTGAGTGTAATTAGTTACCACTGCCACCGGGTATATACCCATTTGCAGTATGAATACATACATACATACATACATACATACATACATACATACATACATACATACGTACGTACGTACGTACGTACGTACGTACGTACATACATACATACATACATACATACATACATACATACATACATACATACATACATACATACATACATACATACATACATACATACATACATACATACATACATACATACATACATACATACATACATAAGCAGGCAGCAAGTAACAACGAGATACCAGTGAGCTTCGATAGGATACCAGTCAGCGACATCATGCGAGAACTTCAGGAAGAAAGTGTGGTTAAGTGGGAAAGTGAGTGGCAAAACACTAAAAATGGTGCAGTGACAAAATAGTTTTTCCCCAGTGTAAAAGAGAGGTTACGCGTTAACATTCCACTGAATGGAAAGGTCACCATTTTCCTAACTGGACATGGAAAAAAACGGTGCTTACTTATACAGATTCAAGCTGAGGGACAACCCGTCGCGTGCGTGTGGAGCAGAGGAACAGACCGTCGACCACCTCCTTTTCCAGTGCCCGAAATTGGACAAAGAAAGACTAGCGTTCCAGCTGGCAAGTGGACTTTCACAAAGCTTAAAATAATGCAAGAACATGTGCATACATTCACAAACTATGTTAATGTTATAAATTTAGACGAGTAAACGTAGGATAATTTAATCTAGGATAGATAAGAGTAGGCAATAGATATAATGAAAGACTCAAATTTTCACAACAGAACAACAGACCTACATACGCCTAGAGAGTGACAGAAACGAGACATAATGTGTTATATTGCAAACATACAGGTAGCAAGGCATGTAGTATTACCTTTATTGTAATGGGACATGCCGTTCAACTAATATTAAAAAAAATACATACATACATACATACATACATACATACATACATACATACATACATTATTATTATTATTATTATTATTATTATTATTATTATTATTATTATTATTATTATTATTATTATCGCCATAATTATAGCTGTTGTAATTATTACTTTCCTGATTCCAGTGTTCGCCTCATTTGAGGGAGGATGATCGTATATACAATAATTCATAGTGTTCTCCCATCTTCCTGATCAGTTCCAGCATCATTCTTTCTTCACCCACTCTTTCCAACATAGCTTCGTTTCATATTCTGTCTGTCCATTTCACACGCTACATCCTTCTCCATATCCACACTATGATATATATAATAACTGCATTAGGCATAATAATATTTTTGAAACATATAATCCAGAATGAAAAAAAAATTAAATACTTGCGAATTTACTGTGAAATATAGTTGCAGATCTGAAATAAAGTAGAAACTGGATATGCTGTGTTAAGTAACACAGGTAGACATTCAATGTGTGCGTAAATTTAAATCTATTAAATGGAAGTTAATATACCAATTAAGTGTTGTTATGTTTGAATGTGCATTGTGTATTAATTTAATACTCTAATCTTAGGCACATAGTTATAATAACCACTTTCATGTGTTAAAATAAAACTGAGTTGTATTGTATTGCCTTGTATTGTATTGTATTGTATTTATTAACATTCCATGGTATTCATACATTGCTTACAGCTAGAATATGGAACAAGTAAAAAACTTAATACTAATATAAAGTCTTAATTTATAGTCACAGTCTAGATGAAATATATACAGACGAGATTTACAATATAGTCTACTAGTACAACACAGAGTTTTAGTATCAGTTTCATGAAGTGTTATTGAAAGTCATGAATTCACCTACAGAATAGAAGGAGTGAGAAATTAGGTACTTCTTTAATTTGGCCCTAAATAATTTTATGTTTTGAGTTTCATTTTTTATATCGATAGGGAGGCTATTAAAAATTTTTACTGCCATATAACGCACTCCTTTTTGATAGCACGATAGACTTGCCGATGGAGCATGAAAGTCATTTTTTGACGTGTATTTATGCTATGGACTATTGAATTAGTTACAAAGTTTTCACGATTACATACGAAGAAGATTATTAATGAAAAAAAAAATATACTGATAAGCCATGGGCATTATCTGTAGTTTTTTTAAATAGTCCTACACGATTTCCTAGATTTGGCACCTACTGTTATTCTAATTACTCTTTTCTGTAATAGAAATATACTGTTACTATCTGTGCAATTTCCCCAGAATATTATTCCAAAACTCATTACCGAGTGGAAGTATGCAAAGTATACTGTTATTAAGGTATTGATATTTACTATCTTTTGCATAGATCTAATAGCAAAACAAGCTGAATTTAGTTTGGGGGGTAATTTCTTTAATATTATTTTTCCAATTTTACACATTATCGATTTTTAAGCCAAGAAATTTGGTTGTTGTTGTTTCTAATAGGGATCTATTGTTAATTATTGCGCTGTAAATTTGCGACGTTGAATTTGGAGAGGATTTAAGTTGAATTATGTTAGTTTTGTTACAATTTAATACCAATTTATTGACTGAGAACCAGTCACATATTTTGAAGAGAATTTCCTCTGTTGAATATTGAAATGTGTTGGAGTTATTGGCTGTAATTACTATACTTGTGTCATCTGCAAATAATATAGGATGACCTACATCGTTTATAAAGGGGGGGGCAAGATCATTTATAAACATTAGAAAAAGTAGGGGACCTAATATTGATCCTTGAGGAATTCCATTATTAATAGTTCCCCATGTCGAGGCAGATTTCATAGTTGTATTGATTTCAACTTTCTGTTTCCTATCTATGAGATATGACTGAATCCATCGCAATAAAAAGTTATCTATCATTTTGTTCTTTTTCTCTTACATTTCCCAAGAAATAATTATTTTGCATGATAATTTTTTGTCTCTATATAATATCTGAAGCAATAAGTTGTACAGACTGATATTTCGGAGTTGAGTTTTGTGTCCTAGAATCTACAGCCATCATATATTGTAAATTTATGTATACGATATTGTTTGATCAATTGCCGAGGACGAAAACGTTAGCACATTATTTTATCGTTAACATTCAATGAATATTTACATTTATAAATGTTATTGATGTTTTTTTAAAACTATGATAAGTCATTTAAACTGAATATCAAAATAAACATTATATTACATTACATTGTATATTGATTACCTGAAAATTACTACCACCATGCTTACTAAAATCACTCATGGAATATAATTGATTTGTTTCATCCTATATTAAATGCAGCAGACATTATAGAATCCTTCAAAATGGCCATGTTGTCAAAACTGACTTAGTGTCTTTTGACAATAACCGATTCATTTGCTATATCCTTTATCGACATTAAAAATATAAAAAGTCGGTATTTACTGTTATACTCAATAGCGATATAATCTATTATTTCAACTATATTTGAAAAGTTTTATAAGCTGTTCAATATTAATATTGTGCATTGCCTTAATACTGTCTATTGTTTTCGTCATTATAAATGTATTACAAATTATCTCTGTGCAATATGATCTTCTGTTTTCAGAATGTAGGATTCCTATCATATTTCGGAGAAGATACAGAAGAGGACGTTTATAGAGAAGAGGAAGAAGATACAGAAGCGGGCGAATATACAGAAGATGAGGAAGCTACAGAAGGGAGAAAGTATGGAGAAGTGGATAGTGGTACAGAAGAGGGCAAGTATACAGAAGAGGAAGATTACACAGAAGATGAAGAAAGTACGGAAGAGGAAGGAGAAACAGAAGAGGGCGAATATACAGAAGAGGAAGATTACACAGAAGAAAGCGAATATACAGAAGAGGAAGAAGATACAGAAGAGAGCGAATATACAGAAGAGGAAGATTAAACAGAAGATGAAGAAAGTACGGAAGAGAAAGAAGAAGAAACTGAAGAGGGCGAATATACAGAAGAGGAAGAAAATACAGAAGAGAGCGAATATACAGAAGAGGGCGAATATACAGAAGAGAACGAATATACAGAAGAGGATGAAGATACACAAGAGAAAGAATATACAGAAGAGGGAGACGATACAGAAGATGAATAATATACAGAAGAGGATGGATGTACAGAAGAAGAGAGAAAAAAGAAATTATGTATGGAGTACAGGTATTTAATATAGTAGTAGGGACATTTTGGGAGATCTTGATACTTAAAAAAAAAGTAGCTATTGCGAGCACCGGTCCTAATGTAAAACGTTCGACCTGCATGAGATCTGTGTTGACTGTGTTTGTAATCTCTGTGTAAATGAATGTCGTGATTTCAATTTATTTTTCACGTCCACAGAAGGCAATAAACACAATCAATGTGAGTTACATTTTTTTCTTTTCGGTCATGAAATATAATATACCACCTTTAGTTTATTGTTCTCTGATTGGATGTGCGTGATATTAGACATGTACAAATTAGTGTATATACATTTTACGGGTTAGTAAAGGCGCCAAAGTGATTAACCTCAAACAATTATCTTTGTTACGAGTGTGCTGTTAGCTTTTGAATGAAGGTGTACTTCGGAGAGATTTCGACACTGTGTTTTGGGGAGATTTCTCCCTGATTTTGCTTGTGGTCCTTCTGAAGGGCTGTCTCTATAAAACGTTTTGTGTTTTTAGTCTTAGGATATCGAACAAGTAGGAAAAGACACAACTCTCGATATAAACATGGAAGATCAATTACTTCGGCATATCTTTCGCCTTGATTCTATAGGCTATATGGATTAACAATGAATGACGTAAGAGAATTGACATCCTGACGTGCTGTAGGGTAACATTTTTTAATACAATCTGGTTCTAACCGAAAATTGATGTGATTCACGTTGAAGAAGACATTACCACTCCCTCAAAAACACCACAGACACCATCTGCACAAGGACATTTAGGCTTGCTCGGTTCTTCACCTACTGATACTTCCTTTGAAGAATGATTGTACCCAGTTCCGCTGTTAACACTTCCATGTGGCAAGGACTAAACAACAAAAAGAAGTTAGGCTTCCCCACAAAAAGAAAGCAGTCTAATGATCGTCGTTTAGGAGAAGGGAGCTAGTTCATCAAACAATCTGGACAATCCAGAAAACTATCTATTGTTCCGCATGTAGTGGTATTACTACGATGACAATGCTACAGAACTTTTTACTCAGTGTGTTGCAGAATACCAAAAATGGTTTCACGAAGCACCGATGAGAAATTCACATATGACTAACGCGAGTACCAGTATTATAAAATATTTACTTACTTACTTACTTACTTACTTACTTACTTACTTACTTACTTACTTACTTACTTACTTACGACGCGAACTGAGGAAGTGATAATAGTATCCACCCAACTGTACACTTTTAGGTCTTTTAGGTTAGGATATATTATATAATGTGTTTTATTGTGCCATTTCCTTTTTAATATGTTCTTCTTTTAGAGAGTAGTTGGATGTAATCATAGGTGGGGGAACCTACAAAGTAGGACTTGTTTCGGGTACAAAGCACGTACGGTCAGAAGACCCGTGCATTGGATTTTAGACAAAATTATGATATATAAAATTTGTATGTATAATATTACCCAATAAATCTATCTATTTATCTATTTATCTATCTATCTATCTATCTATCTATCTATCTATCTATCTATCTATCTATCTATCTATCTATCTATTTATCTATCTATCTATCTATCTATCTATCTATCTATCTATCTATCTATCTATCTATCTATCTATATATATATATATATATATATATATATATATATATATATATATATCTGTCTGTCTGTCTGTCTGTCTATCTACTTACTCACTTGCTTACTTACCTACTTACTGGCTTTTAAGGAACCCAGAGGTTCATTGCCGCCCTCACATAAGCCCGCCATTGGTCCCTATCCTGAGCAAGATTAATCCAGTCTCTATCATCATATCTCACCTCCCTCAAATCCATTTTAATATTATCTTCCCATCTACGTCTCGGCCTCCCCAAAGGTCTTTTTCCCTCCGGCCTCTCAACTAACACTCTATATGCATTTCTGGATTCGTCCATACGTGCTACATGCCCTGCCCATCTCATACGTCTGGATTTAATATTCCTAATTATGTCAGGTGAAGAATACAATGCGTACCGTTCTGTGTTGTGTAACTTTCTCAATTCTCCTGTAACTTCATCTCTCTTAGCCCCAAGTATTTTCCTAAGCACCTTATTCTCAAACACCCTTAACCTACGTTCCACTCTCAAAGTGAGAGTCCAAGTTTCACAACCATATAGCACAACCGGTAATATAACTATTTTATAAATTCTAACTTTCACAGCAGACTGGATGATAAAAGCTTCTCAACCGAATAATAACAGGCAAATCCCATATTTATTCTGTGTTTAATTTCCTCCCGAGTATCATTTATATTTGTTATTGTTGCTCCCAGGTATTTGAATTTTTCCACCACTTCAAAAGATAAATTTCCAATTTTTATATTTCCATTTCGTACAATATTCTGGTCACGAGACATACTGTAATCATATACTTTGTCTTTTCGGGATTTACTTCCAAACCTACCATTTAGACATATTCTAAGAGAAGAATTTGTGTTCTAAATGTTGGGTTTTTTAAGTGTTTCCTGTGTTTGTAATACTATGTCGAAATCTCTCCCACTATGGGAAAAGTCAACCCTTCGGCATTGATTTGTATTTTTTTTAATACAGAGATAATAAAATGATCATATTGGCGCCACATATGTGAAATGCACTGAAAATATATCCGTTACATATTAAGGGAAAACATTAGAATAAAATTTGCATAAATTGTTCCCAAAATTAACATTTATCCCTAAACGACCCTAATAATGAAATCCGTGGTTATAACACCAGGAATAATGAAAAATTGTACATACCTAAATGTTGTTGTTGTTGATGTTGTTGTTGTTTTCTAATGCCAGGCGTTTGACAATAAAGTCATTTGACCTCTTGCACTCCAATATTTTTCAAAGATATTGTCATGACCAGCCAATGAAGCACAGATTTTGAGGTGTTCCGAATCCATTTCTTGGTTTGAGTTGCACAGTGGGCAGTTAGGGGACTGATATATTCCAATTCTATGCAGGTGTTTGGCCAAACAATCATAGCCTGTTGCCAATCTAAATGCAGCTACAGACGATTTTCGTGGTAAATCGGGAATTAACTGTGGATTTTGATGCAGAGAGTTCCATTTTTTCCCTTGAGATTGTGTTATCAAATTTTGTTTGTTGAAGTCTAAGTATGTATATGTATATGTATATGTGAAATGTACTGAAAATATATCCTTTACATATTAAGGGAAAACATTAGAATAAAATTTGCATAAATTGGTCCCAAAATTAACATTTATCCCTAAACGACCCTAATAATGAAATCCGTGGTTATAACACCAGGAATAATGAAAAATTGTACATACCTAAATGTTGTTGTTGTTGTTGTTGTTGTTGTTGTTGTTGTTGTTGTTTTCTAATGCCAGGCGTTTGACAATAAAGTCATTTGACCTCTTGCACTCCAATATTTTTGAAAGATATTATCATGACCAGCCACTGAAGCACAGATTTTGAGGTGTTCCGAATCCATTTCTTGGTGTGAGTTGCACAATGGGCAGTTAGGGGACTGATATATTCCAATTCTATGCAGGTGTTTGGCCAAACAATCATGGCCTGTTGCCAATCTAAGTGCAGCTACAGACGATTTTCGTGGTAAATCGGGAATTAACTGTGGATTTTGATGCAGAGAGTTCCATTTTTCCCTTGGGATTGTGTTATCAAATTTTGTTTGTTGAAGTCTAAGTGTGTATATTTAATAAATCTTTTCACAGAGTAATACTTAGATTTAGTAGCAGGTCTGTAAGTAGCAGTGCTACCCTTCTTTGCTAAAGTATCTGCATTCTCGTTTCCCAGGATTCCACAATGGGATGGTATCCATTGGAATACAATTCTTTTATTGAGTGATATTAATTTAGAGAGCATTTTAGTTATTTCTGCTGTTTGAGATGAAGGTGTGTGTTTAGAGACTATTGATAGAATAGCTGCTTTGGAGTCTGACAATATAACTGCATTTTTTAATTTATTGATGTGGCATAGAAGATTCCTGAGACTTTCACATAGGCTACCTAAATGTAGACTTTGCATAACAGCTAACAACCATCATATTATGGTTTTCAAATTATATAATCATCTCCCAGTTCATGTAACAAGTTTGAATAGCTAGAATTTTAAGATAATTATATGTAACTGGTTGATAGATGCATTTTACAATATTGATGAGTATTTTAAGACTCTTTTTACATGTATTTAGTTTTAATTTCGAGATAAGGAATTATGTCATTCAAATTTATTTGCTTACAGACAATAAATAAATATCAATACCAATATCAGTATTTAGTACCGTTTCTCTTTTCGCAAAAATAATCACATGATTTAATTATATCACACACAATGTCCCTCTCTTGCTCAAAGATGACAGCTTGCTTTCGATCCATGGTTGTCATGAACACAATCTTTAATATTATTGATATTTCACTACAATTGAAACAAGTGACACATCGTAGCACTTCAAATTAGTTGGTCCTTTTCTCCACTATATGTCACCTTATCTTCCCGTCCTTGTCGCATAGCAACAAATGTGATACAGTCTTTATAGTCTAAGTTGTTTTCCAATGAGTTAAAGTTACAATTTTGAGTGTTACAACGTCTAGGTCTATGTGCTTTTTTAGAGAAAGATCAAAATAGGGACCAATACTGCAACAGCCAAGAGGAAGAGGCACAGTGGCAATATGACCTTCTTGCTTAATATTATCTTCCTGATTGAAACAGATTCATCTCCCTGAAAAATAAGAGAAGAAAAAGATTATTTTATCTTATCTTAGTGACATTACTACACATGTCAAATAATGATATCTTGGTTACCTTTATTTCATCCTGTGAAATAATTTGTTGCTTATAAACAAACATGTCACTTATATCCAATCGGTAACTTAACAACAAGGGAATTTTTACACCACACTAAGGCTTTAAACAATTCATTATGGCTAATTAATGATATCTAAAACAAGAAAAATAATTCTAATAATTACTAGGTTAAGATAAAACGTTGTACAATATTGGCAAAAAAACCGGACCGACCTTTGTAGCTGATTTCAGAGTCACAGATTCAAATTTTGCTAGTCACAAAACACATCCTTCTTGTATAATTAATTGTAACAATGAAATTTATTGCATTTGTTCGATTCTTACCGTCTTTTGTTTCCTTCAGTGCCTCAAACTTACAGACGAAAAAACTGAGACTTTTAATTTCACCTGGCATCAATATTACATTATTTTATACCTCTATTCGGCAAAGATAACTGAGTATTTTTACATTAAATAGCCGTACATACCTCTGGCTTCACTATCCATATTGAAATTACCACAGTTTGACACAATACACAGCACAGGGTTCTTTTGTATCAGCTACAAGGGTCGGTCCAGTTTTTTGCCACTGCTGTACATCGCACGTGACTAAAAGTCATTATGTGTTCGTGAGAGCTTATGCCACAAACGCTGTAGCGTTCTTGTCATATACTGTACAGCTCACCAAATATAATGATCAATATTTAAGTCACTTAAATGATAAATAAATTTTATAAAATTTTATTCATATTGTGTCATAGCTGAACTATCAGACATTAGCGCCAACAGTAGGGATTTGTATGGTTACATTCTCCTTGGAATCATCGTCCAAGAAATCCCAAGGTGTTTGTCTTCTGAGGAAGACGGTACTGTGCAAAAATTTGCGGGTTTTTTTGTACAGTCATATTTGGTATTATTTATTTATTTATTTATTCATTCATTCATTTATTCATTTATGTATTTATTTGTTTGTTTATTCAATTATTTATTTATTTACTTATTTACCTGTTTATTTATTTATTATTTATTTATTTATTTGATTTTTGTTCGTTTGTTCGTTTATTTATTTATTTATTTATTTATTTATTTATTTATTTATTTATTTATTTATTTATTTATTTATTCATTCATTCATTCATTCATTCATTTATTTATTCATTTATACATTTATTTATTTTTTTTATTTATTTGTTTTTTGTGTGTTTGTTTTTTATTTATATATTTATTCATTCATTCATTTATTCATTTATTCATTTATTCATTTATTCATTTATTTATTTATTTATTTATTTATTTATTTATTTATTTATTTATTTATTTATTTATTTATTTGTTTTTGTGTGTTTGTTGTTTATTTATTTATTTATTTATTTATTTATTTATTTATTTATTTGTTTGCTTTTGTGTGTTTGTTGTTTATTTATTTATTTATTTATTTATTTATTTATTTATTTATTTATTTATTTATTTATTTATTTATGTCAACATAAACAAGATAACCCAATTACAATGTCCATGTATAACTACAATATTAATTATTTAATACAAAGTTACAAACATGTATTTATGAACTTATGGGGACAAAGACAGTCTAATGACATAAGAATCATAAAACTATAAAGACATACAGGAGCAGTAGTACCGAATGATGAAAATCTACTTGCGTAACAGCGAGGCGAAACGGGAGTTCCCACAGTCAATGAGTTTCAACAGACTTTCTATCTCCGGCACGAAATCATCTGTTTTATATGCCTACTGTACAGCTCAACCTAAAAGCTTTGTACTACTTTAACCGAACGTCCAGTAAAGTAGGCGGAAATTTGTTTAATTAGTTTCAAAATAAAATAACCATCCTAACCCAACCCCATTCCAAAATCAATCAATAAAACAACACAGTCAGTCAACAACCTTCCTCACAGGAACAGGTCCTATATCTAGATGAGCCCTAGGGTCCGGAGCCCTAAGCCCTTCCTATAACGACTTCGGGGGCCCGTATTAGTCCTACGATTTCACCCAACCATATTTCTAATTATTGCAGATGATAGATAAAATTAGGGGAAGTTTGAATGATAGAAGGAAACGAGAGTATCCCGAGAGAAACACCCTCAGCTATGTCCTCCACAGATTCCATAATGATATGGCTGAGGATTGAACCCTGGCACCGCTTTCTCATAAAATTACGAACGATAGGGCATAGGGCTAGGGCTGATCACTTAACAAGGACGTAACTTTACTGATAAGTAATTGTAAAAAACTACTCAATATAAGTGTTATTTCGACAATAATTCACTCCAGTTTTCGTCTAAGGTCGTCTGCACCACGTCATGAATATGAGAAACACATTTAAAACTCCAAAAATTGAATAAAATAACATAAAATGAACATAGATACATTACCTGTCCAACTGTGATCCTTATTTCATTGGCATTGCTCTCCTGGATAGCAGTATTGAACGCCTCTGCAATTTGAGACAAATGTTCTTGTTGTTCCCTCACTGCATTCCTCGTAGATTCTGATATTCCCTGCCTGGGAGAGTGGATTTCTAATGTTTGCTCATTAAGCACACTGATATGCCTAGTTGATTCTGATATAGAAGTTAGGCTCTCTCCAGATTGCTTGGATGATTGATGTGCTTTGGATGTTTGACTAGGCATACTACTATCGACAAGTGAAGGTTCTAATGTAGATGTTGGCCTTCCTTCAGACTGCTTGGATGTTTGATGTGTATTGGATGTTGGACTAGGCACATTGGTATCGACAAGTGAAGGTTCTAATGTAGATGTTGGCCTTCCTTCAGACTGCTTGGATGTTTGATGTGTCTTGTATGTTGGACTAGGCACACTGGTATCGACAAGTGAAGGTTCTAATGTAGATGTTGGCCTTCCTTCAGACTGCTTGGATGTTTGATGTGTCTTGTATGTTGGACTAGGCACACTGGTATCGACAAGTGAAGGTTCTAATGTAGATGTTGGCCTTCCTTCAGACTGCTTGGATGTTTGATGTGTCTTGTATGTTGGACTAGGTACACTGGTATCGACAAATGAGGGTCCTAATGTGGATGTTGGCCTTCCTTCAGATTGCTTGGATGATTGATGTGTCTTGTATGTTGGACTAGGCGCACTGGTATCGGCAAGTGAAGGTTCTAATGTAGACGTTGGCCTTTCTTCAGACTGCTTGGATGTTTGATGTGTCTTGGATGTTGGACTAGGCACACTGATATGGACAAGTGAAGGTTCTAATGTGGATGTTGGCCTTTCTCCAGATTGCTTGGATGATTGATGTGTCTTGTATGTTGGACTAGGCACACTGGTATCGACAAATGAGGGTCCTAATGTGGATGTTGGCCTTCCTTCAGATTGCTTGGATGATTGATGTGTCTTGTATGTTGGACTAGGCACATTGGTATCGGCAAGTGAAGGTTCTAATGTAGACGTTGGCCTTCCTTCAGATTGCTTGGACGCTTGATATGCCTTGGGTGTTTGATTAGGCACACTAGTATCGACAAATGAAGGTTCTAATGTAGATGTTGGCTTTCCTTCAGACTGCTTGGACGCTTGATATGCCTTGGGTGTTTGATTAGGCACACTAGTATCGACAAGTGAAGGTTCTAATGTAGATGTTGGCTTTCCTTCAGACTGCTTGAATGTTTGATGTGCCTTGGATCTTTGACTAAGCATACTGGTATCCCATAGTGATGGTTGTAATGCAGATGTTGGTCTTCCTCCAGATTGAGTGGTTGATTGATGTGTCTTGGATGTTTGACTAAGCACACTGGCATCGAAAAGCGCGGGTTTTAATATGGATGGTGATCTCTGCTTTGTTGATTGAGGTGTTTTAGATGTTTGATTGGGTACACTGATATTGCTCAAAGACAACTGTTCGATGGTGGGTGTTGGTCTTTCACCGGACTGAGTGGATTGCGGTGGTTTTGATATTTCATTAGTCATATTACTACAACTACTTCTCCATAACGATGGTTCCAGTGTGGTTGTAGATCTTCCTCCAGACTGCACGGATGGCTGAAGTGTTTTTGATGTTTGATTATGACCACTCTTAGTTCCCCGCAAAGATGGTGTCGCTATGTTTGTTGGTTTCTTTTCGTGCTGATTTTCTGATTTTTGTGTTTTTTGTTTTTTATTTGGCACACTGGTGGTGATCCACCACGATGGTGATGCAATAGTTGTTAATTTTTCTTCAGACTCAATGGTCGATTGCTGTGTTTTTAATGTTTTATTAGAAACATAGGAGGTAGTACCAACTAAAGATGGTGTTACGAACGCTAGAGTTCCCTCCGCATGTTTTCGTTTGCTATTCAGTGTGGTTTTCATAGCTGAAAGATTACGACGCTTATTCCATCTTCTTTTATTTCCCAATGTGATTGCCATGGCTGCAGGTTTGCTGTGTTCATTTTTCTGCTATAAAACAAACAACATGATATAATTAGTTTCCGAATGTCCTATTCTGAGCCGATTTCAACATTCTCACTTAACTGTAATCAAGTTTTTAACGTACTATAAATACCAAATAAATATTCCAAATATTTCACTAACACAATCTGGTATTTAACAGCAATTTAAAATGTATTAACCTCAATTCATCAATATTTGATTATTAAAATTCTTAAAGTTGCTTAGCAATAGGACTACATAAAATAAAATTCGACCAAATATACAAATTTTGATTTTATATGAAGAATAGCTTCATCTATGTAAATATGATTAAAGAAAACCTCATAATATGTCGACAAACAGATGATCTGTTTTTTACTTTTAAGTGGTCATGCGCTCTCTCGGGATATTTAACTGTAGAAACGTCTTTTCTCATTTCTGCAGAACAAAATGTTCTGTATTTTTCATTCTTCAAATTGCAGTAAAATTTTGCGTAATGTGTGTGACATAATGAAACCTAAGAACGAATATTTGGGAAGGCGACTTTTGACCCACCCTGTATAAGAAAAATATCACAATCTCAGTTTTCTCATTCTGAATGTGTAAGTGGTAAGTTTCGTGAACTTTAACGAGGAAGAAGAAAGCTACTGGCTTTTATTCAGTAAGACAGAAGCCACCACAAACAAACGAATGCATGCATCACCTCGTAAAGGATGGAGTCAAGTTCACTTTTCCAGTACAAGTCCCATGTTTCTCTTGCTGGGGTGTAATACCGGAAAGGAATCCCTGTTGCTTGCGCCAAGACATTCCATTCGCGTCCTGTGAAATTACATCGCACAATCATACAGGGTGGATCTAAATTCAACCGACAAACTTTATTCACTGATAGGAGACATCATTTATCATTTAAAGTGTTCTGAGGTAGTAAACCACATACCGGAAACCCTTTGTTTCTTAGCAACAAGACGCAAAAATGTCCAGGGAAGAATCCGATAACAAAATAATTTCGTGTAGGATATAATTATACGGTCATACTGTACATAACCTCAGTCCATTACCCAAACAGTGTAGCATATTTTCCAACTGACTTACGTAGGTACTTTGACAATGCTTTTTGTGGTAAATGGATTGGGTGTGGTGGTCTAGTATTCTGGCCTGCTAAGTCTCCTGATCTAAGCCCGTTAGAATTTTTGTGTGTGGGATCACATAGACGGCCCAGTCCAATAGTTTAGTAGAAATCGCTGTACACAGACAGACTAGTACTAAAATTATTATATTTCATTTACATCATTCCCTGATAAATTGACTCGTAGTTACTGAATATGAACACAATCTGTCCAATAGTTTAGTAGAAATCGCTGTACACAGACAGAATAGTACTAAAATTATTATATTTCATGTACATCATTCCCTGATAAATTGACTCGTAGATACTGAATACGAACAAAATCCGTCCAATAGTTTAGTAGAAATCGCTGTACACAGACAGACTAGTACTAAAATTATTATATTTCATTTACATCATTCCCTGATAAATTTACTCCTAGATACTGAATATGAACAAAATCCGTCCAATAGTTCAGTAGAAATCGCTGTACACAGACAGACTAGTACTAAAATTATTATATTTCATGTACATCATTCCCTGATAAATTGACTCGTAGATACTGAATACGAACAAAATCCGTCCAATAGTTTAGTAGAAATCGCTGTACACAGACAGACTAGTACTAAAATTATTATATTTCATATACATCATTCCCTGATAAATTTACTCCTAGATACTGAATATGAACAAAATTCGTCCAATAGTTCAGTAGAAATCGCTGTACACAGACAGACTAGTACTAAAATTATTATATTTCATTTACATCATTCCCTGATAAATTGACTCGTAGATACTGAATATGAACAAAATCCGTCCAATAGTTCAGTAGAAATCGCTGTACACAGACAGACTAGTGCTAAAATTATTATATTTCATTTACATCATTCCCTGATAAATTGACTCGTAGATACTGAATATGAACAAAATCCGTCCAATAGTTTAGTAGAAATCGCTGTACACAGACAGACTAGTACTAAAATTATTGTATCTCATGTACATCATTCCCTGATAAATTGACTCGTAGTTACTGACTATGAACAAAATCCGTCCAATAGTTTAGTAGAAATCGCTGTACACAGACAGAATAGTACTAAAATTATTATATTTCATGTACATCATTCCCTGATAAATTGACTCGTAGATACTGAATATGAACACAATCTGTCCAATAGTTTAGTAGAAATCGCTGTGTATAGACAGACTAGTTCTAAAATGATTATATTTCATGTACATCATTCCCTGATAAATTGACTCCAAATCCGAGCAATAGTTTAGAAGAAGTCTTTTACGGAGACAGATAGACAAAAGGAATGTTAATACTTCTTTCTCGATGTGAAAACTTGTATTAGGCTACTCTTCGTATAAATAGAAAGTGGAAGTGAACAAGATCCAGTTTAATTATTTTCTGATATCAGGCTTACTTGTAAAGACGCGGAGAGTGATGTCAGGAGAGGCGTTCAATCGCCGCAGACCCTTTCGTTGCATCTCATACTGTCCATGGAACACACAGCTGAACACCAGGGTAATTTCGCAGCCTTCGCGCAACTTGGAGAACTCGAGGATGAAATCTGCGCATCTGGCGCAAGGCGAATACGACAGATACAGATCAATAGACCTGAAAAACATACACAAGTTATATACATTATATTTTCCACTACCTACAAGCAAAATTTGATATACCTGTGGTAATTCAAACATTGAAAACACGCCCTGACCGGAAATAGCATTTCTTCTCTTATAGCTACTGAGAGTGAATTGCTTGTTTTTCTCAGATAACAAATTAATAATGGAGATAGTATGAGTATTAGTAAAATTAACATTACATTTGTGTGAAAGAGATATAATTGTTTCTGAATGCTATTTTTCTTAGTTTCTAATTCTATAGATAAATATTACTAATAACATATTTACTTACTTACTTACTCACTCACTCACTCACTCACTCACTCACTCACTCACTCACTTACTTACTTACTTACTTACTTACTTACTTACTTACTTACTTACTTACTTACTTACTGGCTTTGAAGGAACCCGAAGGTTCATTGCCGCCCTCACATACGCCCGCCATCGATCCCTATCCTGTGCAAGATTAATCCAGTCTCTATCATCATATCCCACCTCCCTCAAATCCATTTTTATAAATTATCCTCCAATCTACTTCTCGGCCTCCCCAAAGGTCTTTTTCCCTCCAGCCTCCCAACTAACACTCTATATGCATTTCTGGATTCGCCCATACGTGCTACATGCCCTGTCCATCTCAAACGTCTGGAGTTAATGTTCCTAATTATGTCAGGTGAATAATACAATGCGTACAGTTCTGCGTTATGTAACTTTCTTCATTCTCCTGTAACTTCATCCCCCTTAGCTCCAAACATTTTCCTAAGAACCTTGTTCTCAAACATCCTTAACCTATGTTCCTCTCTCAAAGTGAGAGTCTAAGTTTCACAACCATACAGAACAACCGGTAATATAACTGTTTTACAAATTATAACTTTCAGATTTTTCGACAACAGACGGGATGATAAAAGCTTCTCAACCGAATAATAACAGGCATTTCCCATATTTATTCTGTGTTTAATTTCCTCCCGGGTATCATTTATATTTGTTACTGTTGCTCCCAGGTATTTGAATTTTTCCACCTCTTCAAAGGATAAATCTCCAATTTTTATATTTCCATTTCGTACAATATTCTCGTCATGAGACATAATCATATACTTTGTCTTTTCGGGATTTACTTCCAAACCTATCTCTTTACTTGCTTCCAGTGAAATTCCCCTGTTTTCCCTAATCGTTTGTGCATTTTCTCCTAAGATATTCACGTCATCCGCGTAGACAAGAAGCTGATGCTACCCGTTCAATGCCAAACCCTCTCTGTTATCCTGGACTTTCCTAATGGCATACTCTAGAGCAAAGTTAAAAAGTAAAGGTGATAGTGCATCTCCTTGCTTTAGCCCACAGTGAATTGGAAACGCATCTGACAGAAACTGACCTATACGAACTCTGCTGTACGTTTCACTGAGACACATTTTAATTAATCGAACTAGTTTCTTGGGGATACCAAATTCAATAAGAATATCATATAAAACTTCTCTCTTAACCGAGTCATGTGCCTTTTTGAAATCTATGAATAATTGATGCACTGTACCCTTATACTCCCATTATTTTCTCCATTATCTGTCGAATACAAAATAGCTGGTCAATAGTTGATCTATTACGCCTAAAACCGCACTGATGATCCCCAATAATTTCATCTACATGTGAGTTAATCTTCTCAAAAGAATATTGGACAAAATTTTGTATGACGTCAAGATAATAATAATACGGTAATAATAATAATAATAATAATAATAATAATAATAATAAAGCGTATTATTTCAGACCTGTATATCCCAACATGGCTATCATATTTCTGTTATAACTGTGAAATAACATTTTTATTTCTCAGAAAATAATTGAACAGCTCAGTCAAAGAAAAATAAAACTTTCTTTGTCTCTAAAATCAGTTGAGTTATTGCTTGTTTTATATGAAGGTAGTAGAAAAAAATATTTTATTGAATTCAGTTGTTACTCTGGGGTGTCATGGCTTTTCTCCTCTTCTTCTATGTGTTGGAGGGCCGTGATTTCAGCGTGGTCTCCAGTACGAAGCTGGCTATGTTTCCAGACAGTGATATCTTCCTGCTCGAATTGCGCCTTTGCCAACACCACGCAAGTCTTGCGGAATCTGGGACGCCCATTCATGTAAAATTCATTCCACCTGCTTTTGAACAAAGGGCGGTCCTCTGGTGGAATAACCTGCTGCTGTTGAGCGGAATTACGGCGTCCTTTCGCGGCGAAGGACACATAATCTCTTCGTCGGAAAATCATTGTTCTTTGTGGCATAGGAGAACTCATGTTTCATGTAGCTTAGATCAGGCTCGTTGCTAGGTAGCCCAAGGTATGGAAACGATACGATAGCACATGGAATCCTAAAAGAAAGACATGCATGGAAATGGCGATTGTCAACTGAGCAGTGTAATGGGATGTTACATCACTCATACTCAAAGTTCAGCTTCAATTATTTAAAATTATTCTGTGTGACTGTAGCATATATAATTATGTTTTCGTATGATTTTACTGCATGTTTATACATAGTTTGATTTTTCCTTATCTCTTATGTATTTGTGGTGGTATGTAAGAGGAAGCTTTATTAATAAGGCTAGGATTTTGATAAAATTGCATCTTTTTTCTAGTAAGCCAGCAACATTGCTGCTTTAGTATTTATATGTTATGTGATAAACTGAGTGTTTTAAAACATATCTGTTGAGGAATTTTTTTGCATTTTTTACATCTTACAACTCATAAGAGCATTTTTTGTTTTATTCGGTAATTTTTGGAGTATTTTCATTTCATTTTAGCCATAAATCCCCATTATTAATGTAAAATACTATTTATTTCCTTTGATAAATCTCTACATATTTTTTCAATTAATATCCATTATTCTGCATATTATTTTAATCTTTTTTCTACACAAATATTGCCATTTTAACGTAGTACATCCCACATAATTGATCAGTCCAACCACCCCTTCAATACAGATTCCTCTACGCCTGCTAGTTCCGGATAAGAGTGGCCTTGTGGTAGACTACATGGAAACTACATCAGGTAAAATAATTAATTAAAGTGTACTACTTAGAAAAAAATTATGTAAAATTAGATAAAGTTGAATGTTGGTACTAGAATTTAATTTAATTACTAGTCTAAATATTAATATTCTTACTAAGCCAATTATGTAAGATCAATTTTTAGTGCATTTTAAGGGCATTTTTGAAATATTTTTAGTTCATAAATGCGTTGTTTTAGGACATTTTTTATGACTTATAGGTCATCAAAATCCTAGCCCTACTTATTAACTACACCAGAATGAATAAACACAGAGGAATTCGAACTCCAGACTGTCGCTTGACATTCTTCTTCGAACACAGCATCAACTACAAGTCAGTTAATGAATAATGTGTAGAGATACTTTATCAATTGAAAAGTCCTTATCTAATCCAAAACCAAAGATAAACTTCAAAATCACGTTTAAGATAACTCAGATACCAGACGTGCTGGATAAAGTCAACAAAGGAGAACTTAATACAGATCAAGAATCGGCCGTGAATATTTCATACGTGTTTTTTTTTTTTTTTTTCATCTTTCCAGCTGTTTATCTCGAAAACAACGGTTCATACAATTTCGAAAAAAACAATCCTTAGAAGTAAAAGAAAAATGGCATTAGTTATTTTTAATTTAGTTGAAGCTATCAAGGTCATTTCAAGGTCAACTTAGTTTGTTACTGGAATCCAAACTTTTTCTTCAAATTACGATTTTACCCCTCTCTAAAAAAACTTTTGTCTGTAACGTATTTTTAACAAATCGTTATTTTGTTTTTATATTCAATCGAATTGAAAATCGCTTGTACGCGAACAAATTTTTCTTGCAATTTCAATACTTTACAGGAAAACATGTCAAAGATTGATCGACATTGAAAAAGATTTGACAAGATTTTAAATCACGTGCTTCAAGTTCATTGTAACTTATGTAGGTCTACCTAACAAATTTTACAATATAAATATATAAATCCTTAAACAATAACTAGGCAATAAAAAAAACAATATTTGTATTACTTAACTGTAATACGAAGACTATTACGATTTCATAATGTTTCAAAACAAAATAGACCTATTTACTATTAGTATTCGCCTAGGTTATGGGTTAGAACCTTCTTTATCCAAAATATACATGTAGGCTAAGTCTTATTGGTATTTAACTCGAGATATCTACCTTGCAATTTCCTCATACACATTTTTCGTCATATTATTATGGTATTCTATAAAATTCACGGCGTAAGCATATAAGCATGGGTTTAATTAATATAATTTATATACTATTAAGTTATTTATATCAAATAAATAACAACTTCACTGAAAAAGTGTACAACCAGCTTTGGTCGGATTTCTTTTGTTTATCTCTTACATAAATCCGATCGTCAACTTATTAAAATAAGTAGGCCTACTAGCGTCTACTATTAATCGTTAAAGCGAATGTTTATATTTTATTTTTGAAATCCGTAAGTGGGCTTAAGAAAGATTATTAAGTAAGATGTAATAAGGACGAAGGATATTTAAATGTGGGTCTACTGAATACTTGTTTACCTGAATCAGGCTGAATGCGTAGATAATGACTTGAAGGTTTATCAACACTTCCACGATGCAGCTAGCCAATACTAACTACTGATAGGACGCATCAAACCGCATGATTACTGGTATCTCGATCGATATGATAAAGAAGGGGATTTTCGCTTCTTTCTCGTCGCTGCCTCAATTCTTCTCTCTGATCACGTGACACTAACATTTTGTAGTATTAAGGAAATCTGGAAAGTGCAAATGAAAAAAGCAGCTACTACTGTAGCTACATGACCTTCTCGTCTGTTGTTTCCATAATATATTATATCATAGATATAACTAGATGTCGGACATTTTCCTTTTTGTTTATTTCATTCCTGTTTACGTAAGTTAGAGAATTTATCCAAAATCCATGTTTTGCCATTTAAAAGCGCCGATCAACATTTTACTTTAGATGCCTATTTTACGTCGGAATAGGGGCCTATTGTCACTTATTTTTAAAATATGATGAGTGTGTTACATATTTCGTCCTTCAGAATTTTCTCTTCATTACAATTAATTAATCTATTACCTAATTTAAGTAGGCATTTAAGTTCATTACATTAATCAGTATTCTTGTACCGTATAGATATTTTTCTGCCTTTTTTTTTTACAAAGCGTTCATTTCAAAACTTTCCAGTCTAAATAACTATATAATTTAAACAGGATTTAATTAAACAAAAAACACGTAAATCTAAATATTGAGGGGGAAGTTTGAAACCTATTTTAATTGGATATTACTTTTCATCTCATTACCCCCAGCCTCCTCCACTCCGAAATTTCAAATGGCACCCTTATCTTGTGATACTTAAATTTGACATTTGTTTATATATATCTCATCCAATTGTTTTCGCAACTTCTGTTTTCTATCGTCGCCTGACAACCTGGATTGTTGTTATTGTTATTATAACTGAAGAGAATAAAACTACAAAGACTATTGAGCATTTCATTTAATAGTTGTGCTTGTGTATTAAATTATTTTAAAATGGTGTATACTCTTTAAGAGAGAACAGAAATCATCCTTATTGATTAAATTTAGGAAATTACACAAAATAAACCCTCTTTTCATCCTGCAATCAATTGACAATAAAAATACAGGTTGCTAGACAACGATAGAAAACAAAAGATGCGAAAACAAATGAGATGTATAAATATTATTGAGTGCTCTTTGAAATGTAAGTATCAAAAGATAAAGGTACCATTTGAAATTTCAAAGTGGTGGTGGCTGGAGGTGAGGGGGTGGAACCTAATAACCAGTTAAGACTGGTTTTAAACTTCTCCCCCCACCCAATGTCTAAATGGACGTGTTTTTTTGTTTAATTAAATTCTATTTAAATAATATAGTTACTTAGACTGGGAGATTTTTTGAAATGAACACTCTGTATAATGTTTTTGTTGTAATATTACGTAAGTCTTTCTCCCTCTGGTTCAATGGAAGAGAAGGCCAATAGAAAAGCGTTCTGTAAGTATGCCCAGATAAGACTGACGTCCTATATATAGGATCCGAACGTTTTATTTTTTTAACATTGCTGTGTAAGATTTTCCTAGTCGGCAATCATGATACCATAATCCTTATGTGTTATAAATTGCCTCCAATTTTTTTTTCTTATATTTAGTCTGTCATAGTCATTGTTATTAACATATTTGTGTGAAACGTCCGGTGTCCTATATATAGGACGTCAGTCTTATCTGGGTTAATGAAGAAGTTGATTGATGGAGACCAAGTTTCACGACAGATGGAAGGATAATTTTCTTTGAGTACGGTACTGCGAAAAATTCGTAATTTTTACTGTATGTTTGTGTTTTTATAATATATTTCTGGTAGTTTGTTATGTATGAAGGTATGAAATAGTGATATCACTGCTTCAAGCATGAATAAATCATGTAAAGGCAGTGAATGTCATTAATGCAGATTTCTTTCAAGACATTTTAATGTAAAATCAAGTTTGAATTCTTTCTCATTTTTCGCGTAATCTTAAGCTGGAAAACAGAACTGTAAATTGTATGATTTCATTTCTTTCATATGCATTTTTTTTTTTGTTTAAAAATGCAATTGAATCAAATTTAACAATAGAATTTAATCTCTTCATTAGCTATGTGATTTTTAAGGACTTCGGTTTAATAATTAATTTGTTTTATAAAGAATCAGATTAATATTTGGACCGATAGATTGAGCTTATTTTTTCACAGGTAAAATGTGAAAAGAAGTGGCATTTAAAGCATCATATAAAAACACAACTGCTGATGTTAAAAAAAAAGCATCACAGCATAATAAAAGAATATATTGTTTTATACACATTTTTAATATTAGTTCCCATTTTAGCGCCTATTTGGGATGTTTTAGTGCCGTTTTGCCTGGTTATTTATTTTTTTGAAGGTTTTAGCGTTTTAGGGCCGTATTCATAGACATTCTTAGCGCGGGCTTTCGGTGGGTGATCAGCGAACTAACGTTTTTCGTATTCATAAACCAGTGTCAGCGATATGATATGATATGAATCCTGTTTAGCACGCTCGTAGATCGGGCTAGCGAAATGTCTATGAATAGCACCCATAGGTTCTTTTTGTTAATTTTAATTTGCTCATATTTGTTTTAGTTTGTTTAAGCCGAGTTTGATCTGTTTAGACTAGTTTTATACAGATATGTATATTTTTTTTACTAAAATTTTATATTTTTTTCACGTGCATGTAGGCCTATAGTTATCGAATACGAAATAAATTCTTTCAAGAGGGACAAAAACAATGTTTATTGCGCATGCGCCCATCCCGAGCACATACTGTCTCCAATGCAGCCAATATGAACTGCATACACGCGAAAGTCGCTACACATATTTACTAAAAATGCCCCTTCTAGCCTATTATTGTTTCTCTCCGTATTTCATTTTTAATATGATCGTGGACTATCTTGTTTAGAGACATAAAAATACTCATCTTTTGCTCACCATCTTTCTATAGTTGTGATTGCGAATGTTGGCCCTATTGGCAACACTGGTAATGGCGGGAGAGTCAAGGATAAATCCTGAACGAAGTTGTGTACTGTACAGGAATGTGTGTGGAATTAATCGTGAAGTGTAAAGATTACATACTTGCGGCGTAGATTACTGTAAGCCGTAATTAGTGAACAATATTATGTCGATAAAATAGGTAGTTATTATAATACCGGTGCATAATGGCAGACGACATGTGGGTTATCACACCTCCTTTGTCACCCAACGCTGGTAGAAGATCTGTTATTACATCTGGAAATGGTAATTTGCATTGTTGTTCCAAATAATATTTGCATTATAGTTCTGTTCCACAGTTCAGAGACTTTATTCCTTGTTGAAAATCAAAGTTGACATGTTAGGTTAGGGAAGATTGTTTATATAATTACCATAATTATTATAATAACAAAACTAAGATAAGGGCCTATTGGTTAACAGTGACAACTATAGATCTGAAGAGAAAGAAGAATATAGGAGCTAAATGATAAGCACAGGAACGCCATTTCATAGCATTTTGTATAAACATTCTGGTAATAACGTAGAAAATGAAAGGGAACGGCTCCAGTTAGCTGCAAGGAAAATACCAATTTTTACTACCCTTCATTTGTATTATATTTTCTCTGGACCAAAAATATAATACAACTGGAGTAAATTAGTATTTTACCGTAGACCAAGTTTGTGGTAAAAAGGTTTAAGTGCCGTACATTTTGTTGATATAAGAATTCTTTCATATGACCCTCCCCTATCTTATCACTTTTTCGTTGCTGCATTGTGTCTCATCTGAAATTTTTGGTTCTAGGTGAAGGGTTCCAGTTTCATTGCTTTACTTGTGCTGGAGAAGCAAGTCGTAAAGATATGAAGCTTCACCCAAATGGGTACGTTATGAATGGAGAGCTGAAATCTTTCTGTGACCGTTCTTCACTTTTAAATGGATTGGGGAGGAATCCGATGGTTCTTTTTGGAAGACATTTTGATCAAGATGCATCATTGTTGTTCAATTCCAAGTTATTGTTTCACATAGCGAGGTAAGTGAAACTTGTAAGTTTGGTGTAGACTAGAACGTGATGTCGCCTCTATTGCAGAAGATGGTGGCTGGCTGATGCTTACTACATAATTGGGTAATTCTCCACAATAGCTACACCAAACAAGACAATTTTCTTTTCTTTCACTGGCTTTTGAGAGAGGTATACAGTGATAAATATTCCACATCATGGTCTAAGACAGTCATGGTGGCAGCTGCCACAGGTTTGCATGGAATGCGTGCTGGTTCGAGTCCTCAAGGGGGGGAAGAAATTTTCTCATGCAATTTCGGCCAGTGTAGGCCCTATGGGACCAGTGCCCACCCAACATCGTATGCACTTGGGTAGCTACATATCCAGTTACAAACAGCAGCTACAATGGCTGAAGGGATCACCGTGCTAATCACACGCTACCTCCATTCTGGTTGGATGATCATTCACCCCTGCTTCGGCATGTGGACATGGGGCCTGCAGCCAACTAATAGGTCTGGGCCCCTTAAAGGGCTGTAGGGCCACGAATTATTATTATATTATATAGTGGTAAATACGTGGTTTTAGTTTGCAGTCACAAATAATTTCAACATAAAAATCGTTTGATACCTACCTGTATACATTCTAATACACTGTTGTAGTCTCTTCCCCTCACTTGTTACTGATTACCAACATAACCTACGAGAGGTTCAGGACGAATTACTAGGGAAATGATCAGGTTCCTTAGTATTGCATCTTGGACCTCTCGAGACAATTTTTATGATAAAAGTATTTGTGGATGCAAACTAAAATCACAAGTTTATCACTTTATTCATCCTACAGAAGCTAGTGAAACAAAAGGAAATTGTGTCGAGCCTCTTTACACTCTTAAGGGAAAAATATGTTTCCTGGACCTCTATTGAGTAAGATGGTGGCTGCCATATGCTTACTACCAATACATAATTATTTAATTGTGGTGTGAATATTTAATGAAATGAAATAAATTACATAAAATGAAACGTAAAATGCCGGTATTTAACAATGAGTGTATAAAATTGAATTGAGGTTATGTACATATTACTGCCACTCTTTTGCAGGTAATTAACTTGAAGTTTACCCTACCCACTTTATCTTTAATTCCTTCAGATTCACTTTTTTCGTTTTCTGTAACATTATTAATTTTTTTTTTTTAAATCATACAGTAACTTTTCAAATATTTCTGTGTCATTAACAAGCAATTTTCAGTTATTCAAATAGTTGACAAACAATGCATGGCCTACTATTAGCAATGATGTTCAAAAATATTGCGATATATGTCTTAAAGGTGATTTTGTTTTGTTCGACACCCAGACTAGCACTTTTTTTTTGCAAACTCTTATTGACAACATAGAACTTGATACATGTACTTACTTACTTACTTACTTACTTACTGGCTTTTAAGGAACCCGGAGGTTCATTGCTGCCCTCACATAAGCCCACCATTGGCCCCTATCCTGAGCAAGATTAATCCATTCTCTATCATCATATCCCACCTCCCTCAAATCCATTTTAATATTATCTTCCCATCTACGTCTCGGCCTCCCTAAAGGTCTTTTTCCCTCCGGCCTCCCAACTAACACTCTATATGCATTTCTGGATTCGCCCATACGTGCTACATGTCCTGCCCATCTCAAACGTCTGGATTTAATGTTTCTAATTATGTCAGGTGAAGAATACAATGCGTGCAGTTCTGTGTTGTGTAACTTTCTCCATTCTCGTGTAACTTCATCCCTCTTAGCCCCAAATATTTTCCTAAGAACCTTATTCTCAAACACCCTTAACCTATGTTCCTCTCTCAAAGTGAGAGTCCAAGTTTCACAACCATACAGAACAACCGGTAATATAACTGTTTTATAAATTCTAACTTTCAGATTTTTCGACAGCAGACTGGATGATAAAAGCTTCTCAACCGAATAATAACAGGCATTTCCCATATTTATTCTGTGTTTAATTTTCTCCCGAGTGTCATAATTTATATTTGTTACTGTTGCTCCCAGATATTTGAACTTCTCCACCTCTTCAAAAGATAAATTTACAATTTTTATATTTCCATTTCGTGCAATATTCTGGTCACGAGACATAATCATATACTTTGTCTTTTCGGGATTTACTTCCAAACCTATCTCTTTACTTGCTTCCAGTAAAATCCCAGTGTTTTCCCTAATCGTTTGTGGATTTCCTCCTAACATATTCACGTCATCCGCATAGACAAGCAGCTGATGTAACCCGTTCAATTCCAAACCTTCTCTGTTATCCTGGACTTTCCTAATGGCATACTCTAGAGCAAAGTTAAAAAGTAAAGGTGATAGTGCATCTCCTTGCTTTAGCCCACAGTGAATTGGAAACGCATCGGACAGAAACTGACTTATACAGACTCTGCTGTACGTTTCACTGAGACACATTTTAATTAATCGAACTAGTTTCTTAGGAATACCAAATTCAATAAGAATATCATATAAAACTTCTCTCTTAACCGAGTCATATGCCTTTTTGAAATCTATGAATAACTGATGCACTGTACATGTATCATAAATAACTGTTATTAATCCCAAAAATATTCCAAGTACGTGTGTCTGTTTTCTAAAAGGCTCTTTTTCTGTACAGGAAAGATTTAATGATGTTGGAATCAGCATCCAGACTGAATGCTCACTTGTTGAGCAGCACACCGAGTCTGCAGGCTGATGTGAATTACATGCAGCTGAGGAAACAGATTTGCGAACTCTTAGCATTTGTTCGCTCCTACATTGCAAGGTACACACAGGTCATTCCATAGTTCTGGGCACGGTATAATTGCGTTTAATTGAGATGTAAGGTGAAATGCAGTGACATTACGTTAACATGTGCAATTTTTCTTTAAAATTGTAATACTAATTTTTGTCATCTATTGCCAGGTGTAAAAAAAAATCATGATTTATAAAAAAAAAAATAAAAAACAATGATTTTTTTTTAAATTAAATTTTTGCTTATGTAAATCATCTCAAATTGTTCTTAGATTGGTGTATGTTTCAGTGTTTATGAAGTACCTAGAATGAATAATGAAGAATCAATCTACGTGCTGTGTTTTAACAATAATATGAATAATTTCGAGGGAAAAATTGTTCCGGGGCCGGGTATCGAACCCGGGACCTTTGGTTAAACGTACCAACGCTCTCCCACTGGGCTACCCAGGAACTCTACCCGACACTGATCCAATTTTTCCCTCTATATCCACAGACCTCAAAGTGGGCTGACAACCATCAAGCAACCAACATTGAGTGCACATTAACTCTGTGTAACTTAAATTGTGGTTTTCTGTTACGTACAGTGACGTGTATTATGCAAATCAAGTTTTCAGGAATAACTCCCTGTAAAGTTAATTTCAATAATTTCGAGGGAAAAATTGTTCCGGGGCCGGGTATCGAACCCGGGACCTTTGGTTAAACATACCAACGCTCTCCCAACTGAGCTACCCGGGAACTCTACCCGGCCCCGGAACAATTTTTCCCTCGAAATTATTCAAATCAACTTTACAGGGAGTTATTCCTGAAAACTTGATTTGAACAATAATATGAATTGGGATGTGAAACATTACAACATATTTTTGAACCAGTTCTTCTGTCTTATAGCTGAATGCTACAGAAGTAACTGTTTATAGTATAACAGAATTTTACAACTTGTTTATCTAAAATCCTCTTTCTGTTTTTCACTTGTTCAGACAACAAAGGGACTAAGCTGTCTTTGCTTAATCTTCAGAAATGGTCTCTCTCAATGGATATGTGGTCCGTAACTAATTATCTCTTTCATTTTCATACTGAAGATGCAACTACTGAACCTGTCTCTAAATTTTTATCTTCATTGTCAGATATTGGAGTAGGCCTATTCTAATTTTTTCCCTTATTTATCTTTTATGCTGTTACAATTTTTAATATGTAACTTCACTGTAGCAATTAATTCCTCTATTTTTAAACCATATAATTTGCATTTAGCTTTCATGCCTTTTCCACTTAAAATAGGAAAAATTTAAAAAGTTTTAATTCTCTCCAAACTGGATTCAGTTTTCGACCTGGATTACTAATTTTAAGTTAACGAGAGCCTTGTTGCTACACTTTTACAAGTAGAACAACTTAACCCCTTACCGCATGGGACAGTCTTGCACACACCGGTTTATTATTCAAATAACTTAAGTAGTTCTTTCTTTCTCAACTGATGTCACATATGGTCAAATCCAATTCTTGACAGTGTGTCATATCTGTCCCAGTATGCAGTTTGAAATATTATATGCTTATATTATAAATTATATGAATATAAAACCGGTATGTGCCATATCTGTCCCAGAATGCGGTAAGGGATTAATACACTCGATAAAGTGACTTTTCTCTTAGCGTAGCTACTTATGCATAGATGTTAACTAAAAAATGATAGAAATATAAAACAAATTGAAAAGAAGAAACAATAGTTTGAATTTGAACATCAGTGGACTACAAGCATTAGACAACTATAAGAAAGCAAACTGATTTTAATTATTTACTTATTATTATAGCTTGCATGGATGTTATATTCTGTCGAAAGTGTTTTTTTTTTTTTTTAACTGGAAATGTGATATAATCACAGTCTACTATATACAGTCGCGAAGCTTGAGGTGTTTTTTTGCAAATCTCGTGATAAAGCGCTCCAAGCGGTTAGCAACTAGAAACAATAGACAGTCCATGGTCGACTTTGGACTGTGTCGTATTTCTGTCCAGTGCTAGCTCGTTGCGTATTTCACATTGATGCTTATGAAATGTTCGTTATTGGTTATAATGAAAATGTTAATGGCTAAAATATAATAATTGGAATAATAATAATAATAATATGGGACAAGAAGGAGACGTTTGTAGTGCTATAAATTGTAGCAACAGTAAGAGAAAGAGGCCAGAGTTATCCTTTTTCCGATTTCCGAAAGATTCCGAAAGGTTCCTGGGTTTCCACAAGAATGCTGTGCAGAAACAAAACTGTTAATTTGAAGTTCTTTGTGACTGTTAGAATACATTATATCCTTAAATTTCACAATGAAATGTTTCAGTCTAACCGAAAGGACATTAGATACCGGTTAAAGTTCTGTCACTTAGGCCGCTAAATTTCCAGAGAAATAAAGGTTAGGTCTACTTTTTTTTCAGAGGATATATTTTTAATTGTAGCTATTAATTTTGTTATTATTTTTATGTGTTATTTTACTAAAGACGTAGAAAAATTAAGCTTGTTTTAATGAAATTTATTGATCACGTTTTATTTTCAATTCTGGTGGGATTATTATTGCTTAGGCCTACTTTTTTCTTCAAAGGATATGTTTTTAATTATAGCTGTTAATTTTGTTGTTATTTTTATTTGTTGCTTTACTAGAGACGTAGAAAAATTCTGTTACAATAAAATTTATTGATCACGTTTTATTTCCAATTCTGGTGTGATTATTATTGCTTAACCTCATCCCACTTTAACTACGTAAGCCTACACTACAAGTACCGGTACACGTAAGTTACTCCATTAATTCATATTTCCATTATTATTGTTGTAAAGAGAAATGCAAATTAATATTTATTGGTTTCATAGTTAATTATCACTATCGCTATAATCTTGAATGAGTGAAGCTATTATAGTAAATTTCAGTTCGTTTTGCACAAACAAAAATTATATTAACTTATTTCTTGCAGGTATCTTCGAGTTTATGGTGGAATTTAATATGCATTCATTAAAATAATAAATTATCTTTATGCATTTAATATTTCAATAATGGAAGGAAGGTGGTAATTTTTTCCAAAAGAACACGACAACGAAAGTGTAACATATTTTGTCGGCTGCTACGAGAGAGATCTGCGATGATGAGGCGATAGTAGCGATCCTAGTGGTGGGCAACTACCCATGTTTGCATTTTTACTACATATTGAGCTTCGCGACTGTATATAGTAGACTGTGATATAATGTTATATACCGTATGTTTTTCTGGGTATGAGACATAGAAATTTAATATTTCCATAAGAAACCTATGCATAAAAAAATGAATAAATAATTTAATCATGTTTAGAAATTAGCAAGCTTTGATAATTTGTAAAACAAAAGAACATCATGCTTTGACTTGGCAACCGCAATGTTCTTTTGTTTTATAAATAAATTGTCAAAAATTGCTAACTTCTAAACATGGTCCAGTAATAAAGTTATTTCTTCATTGTTTTTATGCATACATTCTTATGGCAATGTTAAGTTTGTGTGTTCTATACCCAGAAAAACACACAGCGTACACTGGCAATGAAACTAATTGAATTCAAAGCACACCTTAAAGGATTAGAAGAAAATAAGTTTTCTTCTTCTTCTTGGTTATGGGTTTCCAGCAAAAGCACTGATATCCCAGTGTGTCGTAAATGTATAGCATCAATGTGAACACAGAACTGTGGTGTACACTCAAACCATATGCTTCTGGCAATAGTTACCAAGTTCGCAGAACCAATTATTTTGAATCTATGAGAATGCACATCTACTTCAATACATTTGCAGGGTGCTGACCGATGAGAATAGCATCTGGCTGTTGGACAGTGTGATTCCATCTCTGTCCAGCAACTTGTATTCACTCAGACTCTTACTGCGGAACCTGAAAGACCTTCCAGATTTCGTTGTCAACCATTCTTCAAGTCCCCATGGCAACAAGGTAAAAAAAAAAAAAAGACTGTCAGTACTTCAGTTACTATTCTGTAATCACTCTTATTAAAAAGTGGATGTAAACAAAAACACATGATATCTAGGTAATGTATTCCTCCACGAGGTGTCACTTTCTTTAGGCCTTTACATTCGCGTGCTATTGACATAAATTGAGCCCAAAGACCACTGCTTATGTAATATATACATATAAGCTGGCATTCTGATACATTCAAAATTTTCTGCTCAAGGACAGGTCTTTCATTGCAAACCCAGCATTCTCCAATTTGGACGATATTATCTTTAAAACAAAGTGATATCAAAATGGCAAACATTCTTCTGTAAGATGGTGCAATAAAAATTTGAATAGGATCGTACCTATTTTTAAAAAGGGGGACAAAACCAACTGTGGTAACTTTCGAGGAATATCACTTTTGTTGACGTCGTACAAAATTTTGTCCAATATTCTTTTGAGAAGATTAACTCCATACGTAGATGAAATTATTGGGGACCATCACTGCGGTTTTTGGCGTAATAGATCGCCTATTGATCAGATTTTTTGTATTCGACAGATAATGGAGAAAAAATGGGAGTATAAGGGTACAGTACATCAGTTATTCATAGATTTCAAAAAGGCTTATGACTCGGTTAAGAGGGAAGTATTATATGATATTCTTATTGAATTTGGTATTCCCAAGAAACTAGTTCGATTAATTAAAATGTGTCTCAGTGAAACATACAGCAGAGTCCGTATAGGTCAGTTTCTATCTGATGCTTTCCAATTCACTGCGGGCTAAAGCAGGGAGATGCACTATCACCTTTACTTTTTAACTTTGCTCTAGAGTATGCCATTAGGAAAGTCCAGGATAACAGAGAAGGTTTGGAATTGAACGGGTTACATCAGCTGCTTGTCTATGCGGATGACGTGAATATGTTAGGAGGAAATCCACAAACGATTAGGGAAAACACTGGGATTTTACTGGAAGCAAGTAAAGAGATAGGTTTGGAAGTAAATCCCGAAAAGACAAAGTATATGATTATGTCTCGTGACCAGAATATTGTACGAAATGGAAATATAAAAATTGGAGATTTATCCTTCGAAGAGGTGGAAAAATTCAAATATCTTGGAGCAACAGTAACAAATATAAATGACACTCGGGAGGAAATTAAACGCAGAATAAATATGGGAAATGCATGTTATTATTCGGTTGAGAAGCTCTTATCATCCAGTCTGCTGTCCAAAAATCTGAAAGTTAGAATTTATAAAACAGTTATATTACCGGTTCTTCTGTATGGTTGTGAAACTTGGACTCTCACTCTGAGAGAGGAACATAGGTTCAGGGTGTTTGAGAATAAGGTGCTAAGGAAAATATTTGGGGCTAAGCGGGATGAAGTTACAGGAGAATGGAGAAAGTTACACAACACAGAACTGCACGCATTGTATTCTTCACCTGACATAATTAGGAACATTAAATCCAGACGTTTGAGATGGGCAGGGCATGTAGCACGTATGGGCGAATTCAGAAATGCATATAGAGTGTTAGTTGGGAGACCGGAGGGAAAAAGACCTTTAGGGAGGCCGAGACGTAGATGGGAGGATAATATTAAAATGGATTTGAGGGAGGTGGGATATGATGATAGAGACTGGATTAATCTTGCACAGGATAGGGACCGCTGGCGGGCTTATGTGAGGGCGGCAATGAACCTTCGGGTTCCTTAAAAGCCATTTGTAAGTAAGTAACTAAGTCTGTGTTGCTCTTTTTATTTATGTTTCAAATCGGAGAGATCATTTTGCCAGACCCTGTACTTTTTGTAGAAACACATACGTATATCATTCTATCACCAATCGTGAAGAGCATAGAAGATCACAGCCATTTCTCTTTGTTTATATCAGAAACAAGGTTGGTTGGGATATAGAATACCAAATATTGAACACAGCGCCATCTGACACACACAGGACACATGACAGCACTGTTCTGTATCCAATCCTTGTGTTTGTTCCAGTGCCCGCAGCCTTCATACCACCTGTTCCATGCCCACCTGGATTTGCGCTGGTACCACCTCACAGTTCTGCATCAGCTGGTGCGATGCCATACACTGTCTATAACGCTGGATGACTCTCAGGACATCAGTGAGCAGCGCATGCAGGTCAACAGGAATACATTCGAGGAGTTCTTACTGCTTTTGCTGTCAGATCTCATCACAATTGCAATTGATAAATTTGAAAGGGTAAGTCCTTGAAGCTAGGATGGCTATAGGGTGTCACACACCTTAATGGGAGAGACAGGTTAAACCTGAGAACAGCAAGTTTCCAATCTGATCTACTGGTTTTGATAGTTCTAAAACTAAGTCTGGAACCGGTTCTGTATTATTTGGAAATGTACCAAACTTTCTTTTAGCTCAGGTCAGTATGTCACAGTCTTTTAGGCTGAGATTTTCGCTATTGTTAGGGAAGTTATCAATAGAACTACAAATGTAGACATATTTTTACATTTTCAGGTAGTTAAGAGATGCTTAAGGCACTTAAAACCTCCTTGGTTAAGTCAAAACTGGTTTCGGAATGCTGCGAATGTCGTGACACTGGCTGAACATAATTCAATTCAACTGAAATCGGTGCTGGAACATGTAGGGATTCTAGGTAGGGAGGGGTTGAGATAATTTAGGTATAAGTTACAATTTATTAAATAAAACTTTACCTAATCTTCAAAACCACCGGTGTAGCTTGGTCGGTTAGGCGCTTGCCTGCTGATCCGGAGTTGCACTTGGGCGCAGGTTCGATTCTCGCTTGGGCTGATTACCTGGTTGGGTTTTTTCCGAGGTTTTCCCCAACCGTAAGGCAAATGTCAGGTAATGTATGGTGAATCCTCTGCCTCATCTTGCCAAATATCATCTCGCTATCACCAAGTCCATCGACGCTAAATAACCTCGTACTTGATACAGCGTCGTTAAATAACCGAGTAAAAAAAAAACCTAATCTTCAAACTCATACCAATTTAATATAGCTGTATTGTCTGTTTCACAGTTTTCTATCATGGAATGTTACAAATTTGTGTTGATCACACTGACACTGTCTGGTAAAAAAAAACTGCTTCTTGTTTACCAGTATATTAAATGACCCATCACATTCAAAGCATTATTATTGAGGAACCAGCAGTTTGGTCACCCCCATGATCACGAATTTCTTGAACATGGTTGTAACAATCACTCCTCTCACTTCAAGGAACTTTTTTAAAGTTTAATCTTAAAAATTTGTGGAAAACTTGAAAGAATGGCAAAACAAGTAATTATATGCAGTATTAAAATTACATTTTTCACCAAAACTGTTGAAATATGCACAACATGCAAAATAAAATTGATGTTATTCGATTAATCTTCATTCAAAACGCAAATGTATACAAGAACTTAAATATGACCCTCAATAAAAACATTCATTTTCAAGCAAATTCTCGGTCTAATAACGAGAGAGCAGATGAGGTTGCCAAGGACGGGACTGAGATTTCATTTAGAGGATTGAGTCGGTGCTGGCACTATCTTCGAGACCAATTAAGGGGTTAGGTACAGCTTACAGCAGTAAAATTTTTGGAAATATTCAACATTTTTTTCCTCCATTACTGTATCTTGTACAATAATGAAAATTGGTATGTGTAAAACACTGTCCTACTGCTGTATGAAAAAAATATTTTTACGATTTAAAAAAGATTATATATACAGTGAATCACTAAATTATTCGGACAATGCCCATATATTACTAAATAATATGGCCACATGTGTAAAAAGTATTAATAAAGAATTTTAAGTGAACTGTTGGAAAGTTTACTTTTCAAAGATAATACATAGTGGGTTTAATGTATATTTTTACTTTGATTAGGAAGCAATAATGGGATTCGAAACCTTATACGCCATAATGTGACATCAACATAATTTTTCGGACACCAATCAGAGGCCACAGATAAGTTATCTGCAATCTATAGAATAATGTAGGTAGATACACGAATAGTCAGTAACAGTGTGTGCCTTCAGTAGCTCAGTATTGTGTAGTGGACAGAAACAAATGGGGCATAGAGGAAAAGACAGTATGTTCGAGCAGCGTCAGTCAGTGGTCTTCCGCCATGCAAGGGGAAAATCTTACCGATACATAGCCGATATACTAGAGATGAAGAAAAGCACAGGGGCGGATATTGTTTAGAGATATTCAGAGATGAAAACAGACTTGAATCGTATCCTCACTCAGGACGTCCAAGGACATTTTCCATGCGAGAAGAAGCAATAATAGTACGGAAGGTAAAACAAATCCTAGATTAAGTGCTCCAAGAATCGCTTCTGAGGTCAATGAAGAATTGGGAAACAAGTCCATCCCGAGACTGTTAGAAAAGTTCTCAGGAGAAACAATTTTCATGGCCGGGTGGCAAGAAACAAGCCCTACATCAACAAAAGAAACAAGAGTAAAAGACTACTGTTCGCAAAAGAGTACCTAGAAAAGGATCAGGATTGGTGGAATCGAATTATCCTTTCAGACGAGAGTAAATTTAATATCAGCGAATCAGATGGCCAGATTACAGTATGGCGAAGACCCAATGAAGAGCTTAGAGAGCAAAATATGCAAGCAACAGTTAAGCATGATGTCGGCAGTGCAATGGTATGGGGGTGTATGTCTGCAAGCGGAGTTGGAAATCTAGTGTTCATTGACGGAAAAATGGACAAGTATTCATAGTTTCTACTCCCGAAGGATAATCTACAACAAAGTGCGGAAAAAATGGGGATTTATGACCGGTTTCCATCTACCAAGATAGTGACTACAAGCGTACATCCTATATTGTACAACTCTGGTCACTGTACCACTGCCCCAAGGTACTCCATCCTCCTCCGCAGTCTTCAGACATGAATGTGATTGAACATTTATAGGACAGGTTTGAAAAACACGTGAGGAAACCTCCAATAAAATGAAAATAACATCTTAAGGAGAGGCTTCAGAAAGAATGGCGAAACCTGTGCAAGGTTTACACAAGAAAATTGGTGCAGAGTATGTCTGAATGATTAGCAGAAGTTATAAAAATGAAAGGGAAGCCAGCCAGGTATTGAATATTTTTTATACAGATACAGAACTAATTTTATTTAGAAAGATATCCTGTGTCCGAATAATTTTGTTAACCAAAGAATGACTTAAGTTTCAATTTATTGTGAATTTTGTTTCTGTTTATAACTATTAACGTATATGTTTAATTAAGATATGATTGTATATATGTGAGAAGAGTAAAGAATTATATTTTTCCTTTCAAAGGTTATGTGTAAAGAGGCAAAATGTCCTTAGTGCACGTATGCCATTCATGTCCGAATAATTCAGTGACTCACTGTATATATATATATATATATATATATATATATTTTTTTTTTCAAAATTACAAATGATGGCAGTTTATTGTGCAGTAATGAAGCATTCCCCTCATAACTCATAAACTTGTTAACATTTTCATGTTCTCTCTCTTTTATTTTATTGCTGAAACTCATGTTTACTATATCATGCTCTTTCAACTACATTCCTTAATAAATAATATTTTTTTTATTTTGTGTTAGAAGAAAGTACTGATATTTGACCATTTTTAAAAATGAATTTATTTTTTATCGGATAATCTATCAAAGGTAGAGAAGTGCTCTTGCATCATATTGTAGATATGACATGCATAAATACACACAAAAAATTTCATCACAGAATGTTGGATGGTTTTTGGGTTATGTGGGAAATGCTTCATCACTGCACAGCGAACTGAATTTTGAAAAAAAAAAAATGTAAATAATTTTTTTTAAACCGTAAAAGTTTCATATAACAGAAGGACAGTGTTTTACACATACTAATTTTCATTATTCTACAAGATGCAGTAATGGAGGAAAAAAATGTTGAATATTTCAAAAATTTTACTTATGTAAGCTGTACCTAACCCCTTAAGCAGATTATCAGAGACTGGACTCGTAAGAACCATAAAAAGTACTACTGGAACTCAAGTGAGGGTGCAGACACTAAGGCTGTCATAAGAGATTTCGATAAAAGCAAGTTAAGTGATTTGTTAAAATTGAGCAAGAAAAAGCTCTCTTGAACAGTAGATTTCTTTTGACGGCATAAGAACATCGTTTCCAACATCTTCTATGACATAGTTAGGTGGTTATTGTAATTTGCATAAATAGTCTTGACTTAAGCGGCTATGAATATCTGACTATGTCGGCAAACAGCGTGCTTTCATGGCTGCACACTCTCAGATGAATGTGTGTTTGAAGACTCTGTACATGGAAAAAGAGGTACAACAATAATATAAAAACGAAACTGGCATTTTCTATAAAAAATGCGTCCACAAGAAATTTAATTTAATAATTTTTGTTGCAGACCCAGTTGAACGCATTGCTGAAGAGGACACCCTTCAGCTGCACATGTGTCAGGGAGTTGTGGCTGATGATGCAGCTATACATCAACAGACTTCACCAGGTGGAGCATGGCAAGGTCAGAACATCTTTTGACTGTTATGTTCACAGTTCTCTTAATTTACAATTGCATGGAAAACAGTGGCGGCTCCTGCGTATTTCTTAAGAGGAGGAAAGAAGTTAACAGCACGAAATGACACCTTCTTGAATGAAACATGCTACAAATTAGCCTACATGCATACATGTAAGACCAGGTTGTGTTGGGGTTGGCCTTTCCTTCTATTCTTGTAAACTGAGTTTCCTAAATTTTCCAAAAAATATATAATGTTTTCACTTCCATTCATTGTTGAATAATTGCACAAATTACAATTACAAGGAAATTAACAACCTCGCAGCATTTTTCGAGCACACTACAGCATCACATGTGTTGGAAGAGACCAACTACTAACACGTAACCAGAACCGTTTTACTGAAGTGGGAATGGGAAATAATCTGTTAGGAAAGCGAGAACACTGCACCCACCCACGTGGTCTGTGTTGCCACATGTACATTTTACAAGTTCAATATCACATGCTTTTGAAGAATGTCAGTTCTTGTAAAGTCATACTACCATTATTGTTAAAAGCTGCCGGTGGCCAATTAATTTTTTATGTTAAAATAATGTAATTTGGAGTACCTGCTTCCAATTTCAAATATATTTGTACAAAACTGACAACTTGGCTGTTGCCCTATCTAGTACACAATGAATGGAAGTGAATTTCGGGGGGCCAAAAAAATCTGCAACACTAACGTAGAACTACTTCCTCTTTGTTTTATATAAACCAGACTTTAACTTTCAAATATCCTTGAAAATTTCAAACCATGAATAGTAGCCTATATAAAGTGCAACGAATAATATGTTTGATTTATAATTAAAACAAAGTTTATATGGTGTCTTTTATAGCGTTGCTTTAAAACTGTTTTTATTGTGTCTCCTCCTAGATGTCTTATAGTCTGATTGAATGCAACATCGTTAGATGGCAGCGGTAGCGAGCTTGCTGCACGACCAGTCGGTTTCTATTTCCTGCCCATAACTGATTCAGAGGAAGATCTCCTACCTATCCATTCATTTACTTGCTTTAAAACTCTGCTTCTTTCTCTGGCAGCTAGAGCGCTGTTGTCTATGTGTGCTAACTGCAGTAAAGGAGGAATGGATTGACTTTCCTCCACACAAACAATCTCGCATCTTTCTCATAGTTTTCTAGCAGCATATGAGCGCACGTCGTTTAAAACTCGATCAACCGAGGTTTGCTTGTAGCTGTGAACTTAAAAATTATCGAATCTTCCTCGAATTTCAAGGCACACATTTTATTTGGCATTTACTTTCAAAAGAAGAAAAATGTGAGGAGGACGTTCCTCCCTTCCCTCCCCCGAGGAAGCGCCACTGATGGAAAATGCAACATTTAGTTTAACTGACAAAATTCTGGAGGCAGTTAATAAAAAATTACAAGTTGGAAGGATTTATCCAAAGCATTTGACTGTAGAAATGATAAAATGCTACTAAAAAAATTACATTATTATTGAATTGACGGCATTGCACATTGATGGTTTCACTCATATCTCATAGATAGGAAACAGAAAGTCGAAATCAATACAACTATGAAATCTACCTCGACATGGGGAACTATTAATAATGGAATTCCACAAGGATCAATATTAGGTCTCCTACTTTTTCTAGTGTTCATAAATGATCTTGCCCCCTAGTAAAAGATGTAGGTCATTTTCAGATGATACAAGTACAGTAATTACAGCCAATAACTCCAACACATTCAAATCTTCAACAGAGGTAATTCTCCTCAAAATATGTGACTGGTTCTCAGTCAATAAATTAGTATTACATTGTAACAAATCTAACATAATTCAATTTAAATCGTGTCCAAATTCAACCTCGCAAATTTTAAGCGCAATAATTAACAATAGGTCTGTAATAGAAACAAGAACAACCAAATTTCTTGACTTACAAATCGATAATGTGTTAAATTGGAAAAATCATATTAAATAAATTATCCCTAAGCATGTTTTACTATTAGATCTATGCAATATCAATGCCTAAAAAACAATATACTATGCATACTTCCACTCGATAATGAATTTTGAAATAATATTCTGTGGAAATTACATAGATGTTAACAGCATATTTCTATTACAAAAAAGAATAATAATTAGAATAATAGTAGGTGCTAAATCTAGGGAATCGTGTAGGGCTATTTAAAAAAAACTACAAATAATGCCCATGATTGTCAGTATATTTTTTCACTAATAATCTTCCTCGTATGTAATCGTGAAAACTTTGTAACTAACAACAGTTCATAGCATAAATACGCATAAAAAATGACTTTCATACTCCATCAGTAATTCTATCGTGCTATCAAAAAGGAGGGTGTTATATGGCAGTAAAAATGTTATAATAGCCTCCCTATGGATAAAAAAGCCAAATTCAAAATAAAATATTATTTAGGGCGAAATTATAGAAGTACCTTACTTCTTATGCCTTCTATTCTGTAGGTGAATTCATGACATTCAACAATGTCTCATGAATATTTCTGTGTTGTATTAAGTAATGATACTAACCCTTTGTGTTGTGCTAGTAGACTATATTGTAAAACTCTTCTGTATATATTTCAACTAGACTGTGACTATAATTAAGACTTTGTAGTACTATTAAGATTTTTTTGACATGTTCCATATTCTAGCTGTGGAACAATGTACAATACCATGGAATGTAAATAAATACAATACAATACAGTCCGGCTACTTTTACATTCTTCTCGCCATTTCTGGCTTCAGCACACAAAAATACATAAAGTAGATGAAAGAGTAATGGAACGGAGAAAAATTCCCTCCGGCGCCGGGATTTGAACTCGGGTTTTCAGCTCTACGTGCTGATGTTTTATCCACTAAGCCACACCGGATACCACCCCGGCGTTGGACAGAATCATCTCAGATTAAGCTCCAACTCTTGGGTTCCCTCTAGTGGCCGCCCTCTGCACTACGTCATAGATGTCTATGAACGTAGGACCAAAGTCCACCCATGTGCTGAGGTGCACTTGTTATGAGTGACTAGTTGGCCGGGATCCAACGGAATAAGCACCATCTTAAATCACAAAGTGATTTACGCATATCATATATATTATTTTACTGTACCGAAGTGCATATGATATTTCCATGCAGATATTCTGTATCATCATACGATGAAAGAGTAATGGAACAGAGAAAAATTCCCTCCGGCGCCGGGATTTGAACCCGGGTTTTCAGCTCTACGTGCTGATGCTTTATCCACTAAGCCACACCGGATACCACCCCAGCGTCGAACAGAATCATCTCAGATTAAGTTCCAACTCTTGGGTTCCCTCTAGTGGCCGCCCTCTGCACTACGTCATAGATGTCTATGAACGTAGGACCGAAGTCCACACATGTGCTGAGGAGCACTCGTTATGAGTGACTAGTTGGCTGGGATCCGACAGAATAAGCGCCGTCTTAAATCACGAAGTGATTTACGCATATCATATATATTATTTTAATGTACCGAAGTACATATGATATTTCCATGCAGAAATTCTGCATCATCATACAATGAAAGAGTAATGGAACGGAGAAAAATTCCCTCCGGCGCCGGGATTTGAACCTGGGTTTTCAACTCTACTTGCTGATGCTTTATCCACTAAGCCACGCCGGATACCACCCCGGCGTTGGACATGCATAGAAATATCATATGTACTTCGGTACATTAAAATAATATACATAAAATAGAGCTAAAATCTTTTAAAAAGTTTTTTCATCACAGGCCTGTGTTATTTTGCTAAATATAATTTCTGCTGACTGTAATCTGTTTTTGTCTTTGTTGTCCACTGTCATATTTATCCAGCATACTAATAGTAATGTACACTGTACTCATTTTTCAGTCATTCTGGACGTATGTCAACCAGCTGCTGGACATTGTGCTGGGCAAGAAAGCCCCAGGTCTTGCCACTAGTCGCAACTGCTCTGCCCTCAGGCTGCCAGACTCGTACAAATGCTCAGAAAGTGTCACATGTTGTCTGTGGCTGCTCACACATCTAGCACAGCTGAATGGATACAACGAAGATGGGCAGTATGTGGGAGTTAACAGCGGAAGGGTATGTGTTCCTGTAATCTGGCTTATTCTTTAATGGTATCACAGTCTATAGCTCGGCTCACTTGCTTCTCAGAGTTCATACAACACACAGACCATGTCTACACACACTTGAAAAGTTGAATAATTTTAAATGTCCAGGAAGTCAAGAGACTGTTTTATCTCTGGATTCATACAGTAAAACTTCCTTAATATGATATCAAATTATTTAATGAGTGTATTTCCGTCAAATGATATATCAGTATTAAAGCAGTAACAAATAATTACATCATATAAAATTTGCTTTATTTATATCATTTATCTTTATCCAAAAAAATTACAGGTGGTATACCTCAAGGTTCTGTTTTAAGCCCAAATTTATTTAATATAATGGTACATGACTTACCTGATGTTGTTATACCTGATGTAAAAATAAATATTTATGCAGATGATGTTACAGTATGAGCTACGAACAAAAATCCAAACGAATCATTAAGAGTTATACAAACAGCTGTAAATAATATCAGTAATTGGGCATCCAAATGGAATCTATCTATCTCACAATCAAAAACTGAATATACTGTCTTCACAAGAAGATATAGCCTAAAAAGCTATAAACCTCACATTCATTTGAATAATCAAGAAATTTAGGACAATCCAACTCCTAAGATCCTAGGATTCATTTTTGATAAAAAAAACTTTTCTGGAAGACACATTTAACCAATGTTGCTTCGCAGTGTCTACCACGATTAAATCTCTTGAAGATCATAGCTAATAGGAAATGGGGATCAGATATCACGACAATGCGTCTGTTTTATAATGCTTATATACGATCAAAATTGACCTATGGATGTGAAATATGGGGAGGAGCATCAGCAACTCATCTACAAAAAATTTCTGTTCTTCAAAACTCAGCCTTAAGATTATGCCTAGGAATACCAAAAACCACGTCAACTGTTGTCCTAGAAATTGAATGTAATATTGAACCACTCAGACTACAAAAGGATCTAAAAATACATTTAAAATTGCAAGCCTCATCCAGATCTCAGATGTTCTTCAAACTGTCAGATGATATCCTGTGTAATTTCTATAAAATAAAAAAAGAAGAAATACCAATCTATATCACAGACACATTCATTGCTAAAACTCCAGTTGTGAACGAAATACCTCCATGGAAATGGGTGATTCCAGTACATAGCATACAAATTCGAGGAAATCATTCCAAAAATGATCCTCCATACATTCGTAAGTAAGATTCCATGGAACTATCTGCAGTACATATAAGGATCACCTTCAAATTTATACAGATGGATCTCTAAACCCTGATGATGGGACATCAGGAGCAGGGTATTATATTCCAAAATATCAAGAAAGTTACTTCATACCATGTTCATCCTCCTCCAGTCTTGACACTGAATTGCTAGCTATTGATGCTGCTCTTCAGTGTGTTACTCAAATTTCTGAAAAATCTATTTGCATACTTACCGACTCTAAGGGGGCTATATTTAATACAATTAAATATGTACCAAACCTATATGCACATAGAATTATTCCAATTCAGAAACAACTAAGTAAACTCATGAGTAGCATAGGGCATTCACAAAGTGCCTCCATCGGACCCTATTTGTAGCCAACTTCTTCACTTCGCTCCATATTTTCCCCTCCCTAGCAATTTCCTCCAAAACTGTTCTCATGTTCAGAATTAAAAACATATAAATTAGATAAACATGATAAAACATTTATAAATGTAGAATCCTGGGAAACGAGATTGTGGATGCTTTAACAAAGAAAGGCAGCACTGCTGCTTACAGACCTGCTACTAAATCTACATATTACTCTGTGAAAAGATTTATTAAATCTACATACTTAGACTTCAACAAACAAAGTTTGATAACACAATCTCAAGGGAAAAAATGGAACTCTCTGCATCATAATCCACAGTTAATTCCCGATTTACCACGAAAATCGTCTGTAGCTGCATTTAGATTGGCAACAGGCCATGATTGTTTGGCCAAACACCTGCATAGAATTGGAATATATCAGTTCCCTAACTGCCCATTGTGCAACTCAAACCAAGAAATGGATTCGGAACACCTCAAAATCTGTGCTTCAGTGGCTGACCATGATAATATCTTTGAAAAATATTGGAGTACAAGAGGTCAAATGACTTTATTGTTAAACACCTGGCATTAGAAAACAACAACAATAACTTTATGGATATGTGCCGTTCTTCTGGAACTGGCCTCAATTGAAACCCTCCCTAGAATAAGGGTATAACCAACAAATCTATAATACATGTTTCAAGAGAAAAGAAAATAATTTCAGGGGCATATTTCGTTAGACCTATATTTACTAGCAGAACCATTTGATTAATCAAGAATACAATCAACCTGTAAGTCTTCCGCCACGAATTGTCCTGTAGGTGGAACTTGGAATGGTTGAGTAATATTTTACTAATTACCATCTATGCACAATGATAATAACGTGAAATGAAAAATTGTGCATTGCCTTCATAACACTTATTTTCCTTTTTATTTTGTTTGCTAGGTGGAGAGCAACTACCCACAGCTGGAAGCAGTCCTTAAGGCCTGTGTTTCTGGTAACTGCAGCCTTACAGAGCCCCAGTTGAGGGTAGTGGTGCGTCTGGTGTCGGTGCTGGTCACAGAGTGGTGGGAATTGAGAACTGAGCCAATCATGATGTTGTGGGAGTACTACCACCGACGCCTCAACAGTGCTTTCTTTGTGCCGGGCGCAGCACCAGAATCCATGGCTGTTATGAGGTGAGGAATCAGGAATCACAAGCATCTCACTGATGTAGCTGAGTTCATTCTTGACCTTGCTTTACGTGAGTAGGAAATGTTTTGTCGTTATATCATGCAGGCTTTTACTGTTCATGGTTGTTGCTCTATAGACTCGGAGTAAAGCTCACTATGTACTTAAAAGGGGTAGCTTAACGATGCAGACCTGTAGCTTCTGTCGTCAGTCCAGAAGTATAGACAGTAACATGTAAACAATCTGCTCTTCCTTCAAAGTACCTTGAAGTAAACGAAAAGTACATTAAATACATTAAATTATTGGGTTGATGGTTGTTGCAAAAATTCGTAGTGTTTTTTCGCTGAGAAGAAAGTTTTTTAATCTCATTGAGGTTTTTCTTGTGGTTCCCTCAATCTATGACACTTTATATTTCCAGTAATAAAGGAAAATTCCAGGTTGGTTCCCAATTTCCACGAAAAACAGACTCATAACCCTCTGACAATAGTATATTTCATCATAGTAGTTGCAACATTCATTCAGAGTTGAAATATCCACAGTTTAATGTCATTCTGCAATAACATCCACTATGCTAAAATGTCCACATTACATAAATGTCCACACAAATAAAACGGCCACTGCATTATATGTCCACAAATTCTATTGAAAAAAGTCTAAAGTTATTAATTTTCTTTTACATTTAATGTCCACAAATTTTACTAAAAATGTCCGAAGTCATTAATTTTCTTCTCCATATGGCAATAGTTGATCACCGTTTAGTTTCAAATTGTAGGAAATAGCACGGAGGTATTGTCTAATAATGTTACTATTGTTATATTCTTGATATCTCCGTACTATTCCTTCAATCCTGCGTTGGTTTGTTATATATCATTTATTAATGGGTTCTCTTATATTTATGTGTCCTTCTCGAATTTGTATAAGAGAATTTTCTGTCGAATATTGTTCACCTGTGATGTGATCTAAAAATCTCCAAATACTGACATAATGGTCAACACCATCCTTTGAAATTTGGAATGAAAACCTTCAACCACATTGTTAGTCCAGTGGGTTCCATGTATGATTGAAGCATACACATTCCATACTGGTGGGGATACCTCAGCGGAATTGCTCTTCTTCATCTTTCGTCCTTCGACATTTTTATGTGGGCAATTTCCCACATTGGACATTTTACTGTGAACATTTTGTACTGCGGACATTTTCCTTTTGGACATTCTGTTGTGGACATTTTTGCAAGTGGACATTTTCAAAATTGGACATTTTAACCTGGAAGCACAACATTATATGCGAGATAGCATCTGTCAAGTGAGAGTTTAAATGTCCTGGCCTGAAATAGATGGTGCTTCGGTCGAGGGTTTAAGTGTCCAGTTGTCATGATAGATCTCGTATTGGTGAGCACCTCAGTTGTCCGTTTGTGCACTGCCACTTCTACTAGTACTTACTTACTTACTTACTTACTTACTTACTGGCTTTTGAGGAACCCGGAGGTTCTTTGCCGCCCTCACATAAGCCCGCCATTGGTCCCTATCCTGAGCAAGATTAATCCAGTCTCTATCATCATATCCCACCTCCCTCAAATCCATTTTAATATTATCTTCCCATCTACGTCTCGGCCTCCATAAAGGTCTTTTTCCCCTCCGGCTTCCCAACTAACACTCTGTATACATTTCTGGATTCGCCCATATGTGCTACATGCCCTGCCCGTCTCAAACGTCTGGATTTAATGTTCCTAATTATGTCAGGTGAAGAATCCCATGCGTGCAGTTCTGTGTTGTGTAACTTTCTCCATTCTCCTGTAACTTCATCCCTCTTAGCCCCAAATATTTTCCTAAGCACCTTATTCTCAAAGATCTTTAACCTGTGTTCCTCTCTCAAAGTGAGAGTCCAAGTTTCACAACCATACAGAACAACCAGTAATATAACTGTTTTATAAATTCTGTCAGATTTTTTGACAGCAGACTGGATGATAAAAGCTTCTCAAGCGAATAATAACAGGCATTTCCATATTTATTCTGTGTTTAATTTCCTCTCGAGTATCATTTATATTTGTTACTGTTGCTCCAAGATATTTGAACTTCTCCACCTCTTCAAAAGATAAATTTCCAATTTTTATATTTCCATTTCTTATAATATTCTCGTTACGAGACATAATCATATACTTTGTCTTTTCGGGATTTACTTCCAAGCCTGTCTCTTTACTTGCTTCCAGTAAAATTCCCGTGTTTTCCTTAATCGTTTGTGGATTTTCTCCTAACATATTCACGTCATCCGCATAGACAAGCAGCTGATGTAACCCGTTCAATTCCAAACCCTCTCTGTTATCCTGGACTTTCCTAATAGCATGCTCTAGAGCAGAGATAAAAAGTAAAGGTGATAGTGCATCTCCTTGCTTTAGCCCACAGTGACCACTTCTACTAGTCCTGAGGTAAAATTTTACACGAAAGTATAGGAGTTTTGCTAGGACTTCAGAAAAAAACGTATAAGTGTTAAAAAGGTGAAAGAGAAAAACATATAAAAGAAGTTTTTTGTATTTAGATTTATTCAAGACACGAAAAAAATAAAACGTCTTGAACAGTAATGTTGTGTTTTTGCAAATCAGTCTGGGGCAGATGACAGTTCTATTTATGATTGATACGCACAGCTGTATTTGTTGCTAACTGTATGGTGTGGTGTAGTAAAACAGGGGCAGGTCTGCTGGAGCAAGTGAAGTCCCGCCTGGAGTCATCTGCAGCTGCACAGGACGAGGACAGCTTCAGTCTGTTCCTGGGCCTGCTGGGCAGACACCTGCTGCGCTGTGCAGCCCACAACCAGCCGCGGCACTGGCAGCAGATGAAGGGCCGCATATATGCCAAGTTCTCCCCGAATAAGATGCTCACCCTCACAGAAATGGGTCTCTACCACTTCGTCTCCCTGTTCCTCACTTTGGCGGTGACTGTGGATTTCCAGGAAGTGGTAAGTGTAGCCTGTGGCAAGAAATAATGCTTTGCACATAAAAAAATGAAAATATACAACTAAGGCCCAGTTTTTTCAACCTTTGTTAAAATCCACCTAACATAGCGTTAATTAACTGTAAGTTAAAAGTATGAATTGCTGTTAAAAATATTGCGTTTCTTCAACTTTACATGTCACATTTTAACATTCTGTTTGCTAACTCTCTGTTAGGACTAGAGATTCTAGAGTTTAACCATAACCTATAACCAAGTATAGGCTCACTTCTGTTTTCTGAACTCTAACAATTGCGATTCTCGCTTGCTTCCGTTGTTTGATTTAGAGAGGATAGAAGTCTTTCTATTCTCTCAGGTTTGATTTCTGCTTGTTTCCTCGTCTGTATCACAATAGCATGGAGCGGCGTATTGGTACTGCTGTTATGAAATGGAAAACACTGGAACAAAAAGAAATCGTGGGACTAATTTCTCTTCGTTCGAAAGAAACCTTCTGCTGGAAATTATTTCGCAGTATAAACCAATTAATGAGAATAAACAAGCAAACGGATCTAAGCTGAAAGCCAAAAGTGAGGCTTGGCAGAAAATAGCCTATACCTTTGTGTGAACTTCTGGTCTGTCAAATCACAGAAACCATCCGTTCTGTTATGTATTGTTGGATATCATTCTAAATAATCCAGATATATAAGTTCAGTAACTAACGCACCAGCCATATTGGATACTTCTATGCTAACAGAGAGTTAAATGATTTAACTGCATGAAATTGGGCAGTTAAATTAACATAGGTTTTAACAGACTGTTAGTACTAACAGTAGTTGAAGAAATGCTTCAACTGTTAAGTTTACAGTTAAAATGAAATAACACACTGTTATAATTTAACAAAGGTTGACGAAACCAGGCCTAAGTGTAATTTTGTCTTCCGCTTCACGTAACAAAGCAGTATAAAGGTAAGCGTTCACTACATCATATCGCACTCATCGGACGAATCACGCCGATCGGAAAAAGACAATCTTTGCTGTAATTGTTATGTAACTGCTTTCACTACATCGTATCGCATGCATCGGCTCTCGGCAAATCCGTCCAAGTTTCTCAGATGATCAACTTTTCCGATTCGTGTGATCATGGTCTTCTTTAATAAATCAATTTTAATTGCTCAGCTGTTACTACTATGTTGTGCCATGTTCATTGTTGTGCCAAAATGGCAGACGGAAAACTTTGACAGCACAATAGACTTGCCGATGGAGTATGAAAGTCATTTTTTTGACGCGTATTTATGCTATGAATTAGTTATAAAGTTTCCACAATTACATAGAAGGAAGTTTATTAATGAAAAAATATACTGACAAGCCATTAAAAGCAAATGCTGGGTAACTTTCGGCACTGGACCTGACTCATTTCACTGACATTATCGCCTTCATTTCAGACACTAGATAACCATAGCAGTTGTTAAAATATTGTAAAATAAATCAATTTAAAAAAAAGTATAATAATCCTAATAAAACATTTTAGAAAAAAGAAAAATCTTGTGAAAAAAGAAAACTGAAAACACTGATATAACTGCCAGGTTTTCTCATAAACTACTGAAAAGATTTCAATGATTTCCTTTTTACATAGTCTACAGACGTGATTTAATTCTGTTAACTAGAATAATTTTCCTTGTTAATCTACATTGATGTAAGCAACCACATTGAAAACTTGCTTTGCAATATCTAACGTTGCACTTTGGTTTACATTTTCAGGGTAAGAAGATGCAGGACTTGCTTGGCATACTGCCTGTAGAAATGTCGGATTTGAATCGCCAGCATGTGAAGATAAAAGCCAATGTTGCCCTGCTGCAGCTATATGTTGAGAGAGGTAAATTTTATTCTGTTTTATATAATTTTTATTTTTGATATGTCTTAATTTTGGACCTAGCAAAACATGCATTGTGCAGAAATTTGGAAACAAAATACACTAAAACCTGGTTTGTACGTAACTGGAGGGGAATGATTTCAGTTACGTACAATTCAGAACTACTGGTATGTTGTTGTTTTCTAATGCCAGGCGTTTGACAATAAAGTCATTTGACCTCTTGCTCTCCAATATTTTTCAAAGATATTATCATGGTCAGCCACTGAAGCACAGATTTTGAGGTGTTCCGAATCCATTTCTTGATTTGAGTTGCACAATGGGCAGTTAGGGGACTGATATATTCCAATTCTTTGCAGGTGTTTGGCCAAACAATCATAGCCTGTTGCCAATCTAAATGCAGCTACAGACGATTTTTGTGGTAAATCGGGAATTAACTGTGGATTATGATGCAGAGAGTTCCATTTTTTCCCTTGAGATTGTGTTATCAATTTTTAGTCAACTGTTCGAAGCCAAGTCTGAACCTCACAAGTGATATCAACAGGACACCACTTATGAGGCAATTAAGTCAGAAAATAATGGAGTAGGATGGCCAGTTGCTTTCCCCCTCCATTGCATACATCACCGATTAGGTACATATTACACTAGTCAGACTTCAGATGTATTCAGACAAATTGTTCTTCCTCTGACACATATCGTCATGTGAGATATGCTGCCTGATAATAGATGTACAGACCCAGGAACAAAATTCAGGTGACCCAAATTTTGTTTCTGAATCCGTACATATCAGTTAGAACCTCAATCAAAGGCATAATTCCCAATATGCTCGATCAATTTAAGAGAGCAGTGTATTCTGATAGTAAATGCTTGAAAGAATTTTAGTTTTGTCCTTTAAATTTGCAGAAATTTGATCGAAACAGATATAATATTTTAAGATTCCTTTGCAGAACAAAAAGTTACATTTGTTCGGATCAAATTTCTGTATATTTAAAGCACAAAACTAAAATTCTTTCAAGCATTTACTATCAGAATACACTGCTCTCTTAAATTGACTAAACATATTGGGTATTAAATCAATGGCTTTCCTAAAACACGTTATGAAATGTTTCACATAAAACAGTTTTTATCTCTAAAGGGAAGCAAAAACGACCAAAATTGTATTAAACTTTTTTGTTTGAAATATCTCAAAGAATAACCCCTTGAAATTAATGATATTACTTACGATTAATTCTGTATATTAAGAACCCTGTAAAAAATCTTGTTGTGTTAAACACCAACAGCACACAAGTTATGTATGACACTTTCCTTGAGTTTTGCACGTGTTTGTAATGTTAATTGTTCTTCCATTCACAGGACAAGACATTGCAGATATATCTCGACCTTTGTTGCTTCTTGTGATGGAACTGAGCACACACAAAAGTGGAAACTCCTTCGTACTCATGAGAACTTTCGTTGAAGGAGTTCAGGATGTCATGGATGCAAGTCAGTCCTTGCAACTGTCCGAATATTCTCTTATAGGTATTGTATGTCTTGTTCTATCGAATACAGTGGTGCTCACATATGAAGAACCCATTTAAAACATTGAAACTGTTTACTCAAATAATTTTCCACATGAGAACGATAACTTTCAGAGAACGAATCTAATACTTTGCCCATTCAATATATTTCAGTTGTTCTGGAATCATTTATTCATGCAATAAACTTTGTTGAGGTCTATAAAAAGTGAATAGTGAAATCCTCTATTATTTTGTATACTTCAGCCTTTACTTTTGTTAAAATTGGTGGTAAAAACTGGTATAAAATCATGATCATCGTCATTTTCTTCTTCTTCTTTCAGAACAAATATTAGGCCACATGGCCATTACAGCCACAAAGAGGAATTTCCATGAATGACCCAGATGCAAACAAATTTAAATGAAGTCTTTATTTATGCTACGAGATATGGTAGGAAACTGTTGATGGAAACAGCCATTGCGGATTTGTGTTTTCTCATCTTTTGTGCACTTTTCATTTGTAATTTCATGTCCATTTTTGACAAAATCATTATTAATACGAATATTATTTGTAAAACTACAGTAATGACTTAATGACACATGGTTTTTAGAGACCCCATAGGTTCATTGCTGCCCTCACATAAGCTCACCATCGGTTCCTATCTTGAGCAAGATTAATCCAATCCCTAGCATTATATCCATCCTCCCATCTACGTCTCAGTCCCTCAAAGATCTTTTTTCCTCAGGTCTTCCAACTAACATTCTGTATACATTTCTGGATTCACCTATACGTGCTACATGCCCCGCCCATCTCAGATGTCTGGATTTAATGTTTCTAATTATGTCAGGTGAAGAATACAATGCTTTCAGTTCTGCAGTTCTGCGTTGTGTAACTTTCTCCGTTCTTTCGTAATTTCATCTCTCTTAGACCCAAATATTTTCCTAGGCACCTTATTCTTGAACACTCTTAACCTCTATTCCTCTCTCGAAGTGAGAGTCCAAGTTTCACAACCATACAGAATAATCAGTAATATATTGTTGCTTTCTAATGCCAGGCGTTTGACAATAAAGTCATTTGATCTCTTGCACTCCAATATTTTTCAAAGATATTGTCATGGGCAGCCACTGAAGCACAGATTTTGAGGTATGAATTTCATGTTGAAGGTATACCGATAAGCTATCACAATTTGACTATAATTATGTGTGTGTATTCCGCCTTTGCTTATCATACAATTAAATGAATAAATTAATTAGTCATATTTTTCATTAACGTTTTCGGTACGTAAATTGTACCATCTTCAGATGTATGTATATGATGCTAATTGTTAACCAAGCCTATGGGTACATGTATCGTTGACTTAAATGCTCAGTGTTTTTGTGCATACTGTGCTATGTCGGTGAAGTGTTGCCATGATTACATAAATGATTAAAACTGTAAGTTACTTTTCTTACATAATAGGCATTACCCCTAGCAGTTAACCATAACCAATACCAGTTAAAGGAATTTCCAAATTTTCAATCACAAATATTCCCAATTTCAAATTCATAGACTAATACTTAATCATATTGTTACAGACACGCCAGGCGATACTAAATCCATGGACTTGACAACCTTCATTCTGTTATAACATTACATCTATGGGTACAAATCACAGTAATGCCATCAACTATTATAGAAGTGTCTCAACATCACTTTTAGCAAACATAGCCATGTTAACGATACTGAGTCCAGCTCAACGCTAAATAACAAGATCACCACAACTGCCTCATTTAACTTCACATCGGCAAACACCACACAATAAGTGATCACATACTTCATATATTTAAAGTGATGTACAAACTATGTGCTTTTTAAACAGTTTTAAACAGTGTTTTTTAAATAGTGTTTTTAAATAGTGTTTTAAATATTGACTGAAACATTCTAATTTAATTTTGATAATGTGTTGTACCAGCAAATAGTATATAAGAGTTAAGGTAATCATTTATGTAATCATGGCAACACTTCACCGACATAGCACAGTATGCACAAAAACACTGAGCATTTAAGTCAACGATACATGTACCCATAGGCTTGGTTAACAATTAGCATCATATACATACATCTGAAGATGGTACAATTTACGTACCGAAAACGTTAATGAAAAATATGACTAATTAATTTATTCATTTAATTGTATGATAAGCAAAGGCGGAATACACACACATAATTATAGTCAGATTTTGAGGTGTTCTGAATCCATTTTTTGATTTGAGTTGCACAATGGGCAGTTAGGGGACTGATATATTCCAATTCTATGTAGATGCAGTCTTTTTAACAGCAGACTGGTTGACAAAAGCTTCTCAACCAAATAATAACAGGCACTTCCCATATTTATTCTGCGTTTAATTTTCTCTTGAGTGTCATTTATATTTGTTACTGTTGCTCCAAGATATTTGAATTTTTCCACCGTTTCAAAGGATAAATTTCCAGTTTTTATATTTCCATTATAACTCGCCATTACCTAATGTAGAATCAAAACAACTTTGTTTGGATAAAAGTTCATGTTTTTATTATAATGTACTTTTCAAAATAAGTATAAATAGGCCCTATTATTATTCTCTGATGTACATTATACTGAGATTTCACTGTAATTTATTAATTTTTTCGACCCCTTCTTGACTTTTGCGCCACCTATACAAGGAGAAATCAGACAATTTGGAAGACCTGAACTGTACTTATGTAATGATGGTTCTGTTGGTGCAGGAGGTTGGGTAGCGTCATACTTGTCGAATGGCTCGGTGTCTGACTGCTGTCGGCTGCTGGACACAGTCATCTCCGTGATGACCAAGCTGCGTCAGTCGCTGCACAGCAGCCAGGCACGCAGCACGATGGATGCGCTGGTGCAGCATGTGATGCCATACATCCAGGCGCAGTGCTGCAGCGCCTCCCAGCCCCCTTTCCAAGTGGCGGACCTGGCGGCCGGCTTCACTCTCCTGGCCCTGGAGTGCCCCGACCTGCAGACTCAGTCCTTCGACCAGCTGTTCACATACTTCGCAAGCTCGGACAGGATGAACGTCAAGCTGACGAAGCGCTACCTTTGCCATGTGCTGCTGGAGGAAGCTGCCCTCAGCCTCATAGCTGACCCCTCGCTGGAGTACGAGAGCCTCGTGATACAGGCCTGGATAAGGTGTGCTATTGCTGAGCTGCTTCTGACTTAGTATTATCAGCCCCTTTCTCCACTTCTTATCTGTCTCACCTCTTCTTTTTCTTTTCTATTTTCTTCTCCCCACTGTTATGCTGCATTCTCTCTTCAGCATTCTCTCCCCTCCTTTCCACTCCACTCCTCTCACTTCTCTTCTCTTCTCTTCTCTTCTCTACTCCTCTCCTCTATTCTCACTCTTCTCTTCTCTTCTCTTCTCTTCTCTTCTCTTCTCTTCTCTTCTCTTCTCTTCTCTTCTCTTCTCTTCTCTTCTCTTCTCTTCTCACCTATGCTCTCCTCACCCCTCTCCCCTGTGTAATCTCTCTCTCCTCTCCTCTTCTCTTCTCTTCTCTTCTCTCTCTTCTCTCTTCTCCTCTCCTATCTTATCTCTCCTCTTCCTTTTCTATCATCTCTTCTCTCCCCTCTCGTTTCTTCTCTTCTCTCCTCTCCTCTTCTCTCCCCTCTCTTCTCTCCTATCATCTTTCTCTTCTCCTCCCCTCTTTTCTCTCCTCACATATCCTCTTCTCTCCTCTCTTCCCTCCCCTTTCCTCTTCTCGTCTCTATCTCCCCTCTTCTCTTCTCTCCTCTCCTCTCCTCTCCCCTCCCATCACCCCCTCTCTTCTCTTCTCTTCTCTTCCTACACTCTCTCTCCTCTTCCTTTCCTATTATCTCCTCTTCTCTCTCCTACCCCTTTCCTCCTCTCCTCATCTCTCTTCTCTTCTCTTCTCTTCTCTTCTCTTCTCTTCTCTTCTCTTCTCTTCTCTTCTCTTCTATCTCCTATCTCCCCTCTCTTCTCTCTTCTCTTCTCTTCTCTTCTCTTCTCTTCTCTTCTCTTCTCTTCTCTTCTCTTCTCTTCTCTTCTCTTCTCTTCTCTTCTCTTCTCTTCTCTTCTCTTCTCTTCTCTTCTCTTCTCTTCTCTTCTCTTCTCTTCTCTTCTCTTCTCTTCTCTTCTCTTCTCTTCTCTTCTCTTCCCTTCCCTTCCCTTCCCTTCCCTTCCCTTCCCTTCCCTTCCCTTCCCTTCCCTTCCCTTCCCTTCTCTTCTCTTCTCTTCTCTTCTCTTCTCTTCTCCCATCTCTTCTCCCATCTCTTCTCTTCCCTTCCCTTCTCTTCTCTTCTCCCATCTCTTCTCTTTTCTCCTCTCCTTTCTTCTCCTCTGCTCTCCCTTTCCCTACCATCTCCTCCACTTCCCTCCTGTCCTCTCCTCTCCTCTTCTCTGCTCTCATCTCCTCCTTCTCTTCGCTCTCTTCTCCCATGCCCTCCCCTCCTATCCTCTCCTCCAATTCTCTTCTTCTCTCCCCTATCTTCCCTTCTCCTTTCACTTCTCAGGACAAGGATGATGAGCATGTAGCACAGTTAAACCAATGAAGGCATATTATTGATGTAGTTGCTTGGCATATTTCTACTTAAGTAAATAGTGAATGGCGATGTTCAGTAAAATTAAAATCTTCTAAGATCGATGTGTATGTCCAATAAAATTAAAATACCCTAATTTCATACATGTCAATTAATTAACAGAAGTAAGAATATATGGATAGATGGTTGGGTGAATAGATGGGCTGATGGGTGGCTGGATGGACTGATGGGTGGCTGGATGGATGGATGGGTGGCTGGATGGACAGATTACAGGCAAATAAACCCACTCGCATTTAAGATTCTTTGTACAGATCCATTGTGCTACCTTGAGAACTGAATTTTAATGCGGACTACAAATGCGCTGTAAATTTTGCCAGGAGTCTTCCCTTTCAAGATCAGATTTCTTTTACAGGCCTCTCAGTTTCCCTTCCCTTCTGAGGGAAACCATGCGAAGCATCTTAATAGCCCTTTAACATGCACTGCCCTTGACCATGTTTGGACCTCATATCCAGTGCCATACATGCTAACCGCGACTTAAATTATTCATAAGGAAAATATGGACTGAAAAGCATTTCTTTTGTTTGTACAGATGTTCCCTGTTATCCGTCAACGAGTCATCAGAAGAGCTGGGAGATCTGACGAAGATTGTGAGCAGACTTCCTGCAATTCAGGACATCTGTCAGGGGTCGACAGTTTGTCTGGCAAGCATTGATGACCCGCTCTTCACGTTCATAAAGCTGGTGGGACACAAGTACAAGGGCCTGCAGGACATCCACAGGAAGGCCACGTTTCGAGAGAAATGCCAGCTCTATTTCAAGCAGCTCGACAAGTGTGTGAGCTCTGTTATCGGCTGTGCCACGTCCAGCATCGAACTCGTCAGCAGGATCTACGTGTGCTGTGCCTGTATGGTGTGTCACTGTGGACAGATCCTCTACATGAAGGTGCACTAATATTTTTTTTAGTATGTGCATGCTAAAATGGTTGCTAGGAGAATAAAAATTAGAGCCTGGATTTCCATGCACTATCAATGTATTCATGCACTAACATATGACAAAGTAATCATAATGAAGCAAAAAAAAAAAAAAAACCATAAAAAATATGCACTGTTAAAATTGAGTTCTACATTATATTGCATTTTATTTTATTTTAAAACAACGTACAACAACTAATTTCTCAAAATTTTCCTCACTTAAATTTGTGTGTTTATCTGAAGCACATTCTCGAACACAAAAAATAATCTTTCTACACCATAAGAAGTGACAGATGCGTAATTAAGCAAAGAAATTAGGGACAAAGTGAGGTTGAATTGTAAGTCTTTTGTATTTCTGCATGACCATGACCCCATCGAGAATAGAACCAGCAGCCTTTCGACTTTGCAGCATTATGCCTTAACTACGATACTATGACGTGCCCAAAAATAAAACTACTTACTGTTATTGCAAGTTATCTTGAACCTTACATCCCCTAAGTCTGTCTTTTGAATTGCTCGGTACGGCATGTACTCATCAACGTAACGGCACGGCAGTGATGCCCCTCCCTTGGGTAACGTGACTCTTTTCAGAAAACGTTGGTCCTTTCGCCTTACGGCTCTCTAATGTAAAAGAACTTGGTTCATTACAGACATCATCATCTCACGACACTCTGGTTTTGAGAGGAGAACATGGTTTCATAGCAGGTTTTAATTAACCTTTAATGAGTAAGTATTTAAATATAATCGTGTGTACACTCCTTCTCTCTCATCAGGGCTGAGGACCGGCAATGGCGGAGTTACTACAGCTATTTATATACATTATATAGGCCTACATGACTTATACCTAGAGCTAATATGTACATATTCTTACAACAATATTTTACAGGCTTATTATTTGAATTTACATTAATTTACAGCTATACACAATTCATATTCCTATCATTACTGCCATCATCGCTTGGTCCAAAATTAATTATTATTTCGTCAATGGCATCATCCATTCGGAATTATCTTCTTAATCGTAGACTATGTACTACTTTCTGAACAAGATAGAATTGAACCAGTGAGTGGAGAAAGGGAATAACTACATTTTTTTGCTAAATTGAACTGAGATAGCCATTTTGTTCCTCAATGATAGACCCCTTGGATGAGCTGAAAAAGGGAATATTACTAACATTCTTACCCACGTAAAATCTCATGTCTGTTTTGTGTGGAGTGGAAGAAGGAAATAACTTCTGTAGTAGTTCCCTTTTTCCACTCAATACTGTTCTATTACAGCTAATATTGGAAAATTTTTATAATAAACTAATAATAAGCTACAGGAAGTAACTGATACATGTAAACAAAGGGGAAATGTTGTTGGGTTATTATTCGACTACATGCAGAACTTGTCACTTACCTTTATTCGTGTACAGGAGATGTTTTATCTTCACAAGCTTTGGATATATGTACATACAGTATTCTGTATTCATAATCTTTCTAACAACAATGCATTGAAACTGCCACAGATTAACCGAACAGTAAAGCAGGAAAAGTTAATTACCATAATTGCATAAAAACACCTTTTCCAAAGCTTCCTTAGTACCGTACCGTGTGACAAAATATCTGTAGATGCAGTAACTAATGTTTGTGTCATTATTACAGTTATCTTTAAATAACTTGAAAACGATTAGACATATCTCAAAACGAATTGCACCATTGTTTTTCTCAGAAAATTTCAGATGATTTTGAGTACCTATATGACCCCTTTTCCATTTAAAATTTCAAAGTTGCATTCAAAATGGCGGCTTTTGAGATAGCTGAGAGCTAGAATCGAATGTGTCACTGGTATAGCATTTGGTTTTACAAATACTGGTAACACCTATAACAATCGAAAATCAAGCATATGGAAGATATATATATATATATATATATATATATATATATATGGTTCCAGACTTTTGATTCACCCTGTATATTTTTTTCCATAAAATTGTAATGTGGAAGTCGTTATTAACCTGTTTAATCATCTATATACATTTTTAAAGAAGGGAAAAACTGGAGGAGAGGCTAGGAAGTTAATAAAGTATATGTATGATTATTGAGTGGAAAAAGGAAATAAGTTTTAAAATTTAAAACAATTGTATACAAATATTAACAAGGCATAGAGCAAAGTTTGGTAATAATATATATATTACAAACAATAGTGAACATTTTTACTGTTGACAACATTTAAATCAAACTTAACAGAAAAGCTGTAGAAAGTTTTTTTTGTTTCCTGAAAAGTTGGGTTCAAAATAGTTATTCCCTTTTTCCACTCACTGATTCAATTCTTCGATTGTATCCCGAATGACATGTTGATCAAAGTCGTCCACTTCAACTTTACACAAATCCTAATTCTGGAATGAAGTAATATGTTTTGCAGAACTGTAACAAAATAATAACTTACAACAGTCATTCATTATGTCACTCACAGTACACACACACTATTGTACATAACTATTATAGCAATAATTTCTAAACATTACATACCTACTCTTTCTCGGAGTAGTGTGAGGTTCATTTGGTTGTAATGCAATATTCTTCTTAATTCTCTTCATGGAACTAATACTTTTGCCAGAGTATTTAGCCGCTCTCTCATATTCCTCATCAAGAGGTTTCAGCAAACATTTGTTTAATTTTTCCTCCTCGCAACACTTAATTATATTTGCGATAATTTATCTTTCTGCGCTGTGGATAACAGCATTACTTTTCTCCGTGGTGGTGTGATTTCACCATAATTACTACCCTGTGGTTGCTGCTCCATCTTAACACTACTGGTACGCAGTGAAGGGAATAGCTGTATGTTTCTTGACAAGAGATAATGATGCGGAGCATGCGCAAACAACTCAGTTGGCTCCACCCACGTTACGCGCTTCCTTCCCTCTGACCCCTCTCAGAAAGTTCAAGATAACTTGAAATAACAGTACATCAGTATTACAAGAATCATAATAAACTACATCACTGTCTGTCTTTAAAAATTCTTTTCCTTCAATCCTTTTGGATACAAGATCTTTTCTTGTATTTATAACAGAAGCTATAGTAACACTTCGCAATTTGATACAAAAGTATACTAAATTGCAGCCTGCAAGTATACTTCTCCTGTCTTCCTTCCTTTCAGTATTTTGACCTTCAACTTTGAACAAGTGAGAGTTAGGGGTTGGAAATTCCAATGTAACAAAGGGAGGATTTAGTGGGAAGACCAAAGACCAGTTGCTAGGTACGATGCCACGAAACCATATAACTAGTAGCTTTCTTTAATTTATTTTTCTCAATAGCAAATAATATAGAAATACCAGATTGTATGAAGCAGCATTCATAATAGGCACTATTATGCAAGGTACCATAATATATGCACTAAAGTAAAAAAAAAAGGACATAATATGCAATATAAAAGTCTAAATATATGAGTAGCTTAATATCAAAGGCAGACATCTGACCTTCAAATGAAATTTAGGTAATGTGGATTCTTATACATTTTTTCATGCTTTTTTCAGTTATGGTGAAACTATATACAAACTCTAACACTACATTATAAAAATAAATTGTTTTAAAATACTACAAAGAATGCTGTGAAACAAAAAAGTGCCTCTAGATCAAAACTATGGAGACGACAGATGTCCGTCTTTGATATTAAACTACTCATATGCTATTAAATCTAAAATCTTCAAAATATATAGGCTATTATGCATGAATTTGCATCCAAAAAAGACCAAAACATGCACAGAAAAAGTACAGTTATTTGGAATCAATAAGTCATATTATAACGAATATTTGCAAAATTTGAGAAGTGTAACCAGCTTATGTAAACACATCCATTTGCATGGAAATCTGAGCTGTACTAATAACAGTCCGGAAAATGATACTTTATTAGACTGAATCATTTGAAGTTGCCATAGCAACACTAGCAGACTGATAAACAAAACACATCACCATATGACCACAGTCTAGTATATAAAGTCACGAGGCTTGAGTTGTTGAGGGTACTAGAAACAATAGACTGTGCCAGTACTATTTTGCATTGTCTGTGATGAGGCGATAGTAGCGATCCTAGTAGTTAGCAACTATCTATGGATGCATGTTCCCTACATATTGAGCTTCGTGACTGTATATACTAGACTGTGATATGACGACAAATACAAGAATTCTTGATTCTTTTAAATAAAAATCACTTTTAACACAATGAAAACTCAATTTCCCTAGTCCGTGATAAAATTTGTTTCAGAATGTATCTCATTTCAACAAAAATTATAAACGTTCTTTTTAAACAAACTTGTTGCCATGCGACATAAGTCCATAGAAGGATTTTATTTTTAGGTTTATTTATGCATGTTTTTTTAAATCTAGATCATATTGCATGTGTAAGATCTTTGGGTATATCAGTGCACTGTGAAGTATTGTTGTAATTCTGTTTCTTTGGTCTTTGGTCATCTTGTTATTTGCATGGTTTGTATTCATTTTAATTCAGCATCGCATGAATTTCGGGACCTGTGATAGATAGTGAAATCCGGTTATGGAAATCAGCTATATTAACTGCTAGGATCATCGTGCTAACCACATGATATCTCCATTGTGCTTGGATGATCGTTTACCACTGCTGAAGAATGTGGACTTGAGACCAGCAGTCAGTTGGTCGACCTTGGCCCTTCATGGGTTGTCGCGTCTCGTTTTATTATTAAAAATGGTACTAAGTGCCCTTTTGTTGCTTTCATTTTCAGTCAAAACCCAACTGTCTGCTGCCTTCTTTAGTGAATCTCCTACTGCTGCCGCATGCCGTCTATAAACCAGAGACTCAACTGCATCCCTTCATAGCCGCAGCACTGAAGAAAACATTACATCAGTTCATTTTGGGGATATCAAGACTGAACCCAAGGCAAGACGACTTCATAGCCCGGGTATTGAAGGACATAATAGTGCAGTACTTGCCACGACTTGCACCCAAACCGGGCCTTGGTGGAGGGTGTGGTTCTCACCCACTTTTGAGATGTTTCACTTTGGAAACTGAGGACTCAGAGATTGGGAAGGTCGTGTTGGAAGCTCTGTCCAGCAAGTTTTTCACTTGCAGAGGGAGTGTTCCCCATGAACAAGCTGCTTTGGTAAGTAAAACTGTCGACTAAGGCCTTTCCACCAGTGGCGGTGCATCAATAAGAGCACAAGAGCACGTGAACACCTTGTTTCCATTAATGCACGATTAGTTTTATTGTTTAATACCGTATTGGCGTAGTGGGAATGTATAATATCAGAATCGAGTATTTTAAACTTCCCGCAGCTTGCATAAACTTCTTATGTAAATTTGGCAACATCCGTTCACGTACATGCCGTGCTCTTTCCAAGAAGGTTACAGAAATTTCACGCATTCGCGGGAAAAAATTGTCTTTTGCTGGCCGCTTATGACTCGTCAAGAGCACAAAGCATTAAGTGAACAGTGAATCTATCCTACAGATGTCAGGTGCATCGATGATATCGTTCACGTGCTATATCTCGAGGAAGAAATTTAATAGTCTGTATTCTAGCCTGCAGGTGTCAGCATTTCTCACTGTCGGAACGTTTACTTTATGTGAATGTGTGTACAGTGCTGCTACGAGAGTGTAGTTTATGAATTACTAGTACTTCAGTGTCAGCATAATAGCATAGTTTGGCTTTCAAACACGTGCTGGCTGAATGTAGTGGTTGTATGAATTTAAGTATCTGTATGGTAGTTTATATTATTTAAGAATAATATTTACTGGCATGTATTTATAGTAATCAATCTATGCGAATGGGATTACAGTACTGGTATAGGCTATAGTGTATCAGTGTGTTGTGAACCAAAATATATTACTGAACACACGCTTTTGTAAATAACGGCATTGTGGTATGTATTCATTTTTAACAAACGTAAACAATGAACTCTGTTCAAGTAATTTGGAACAGTAAAGAACTGCGTAAACTGGCTTACCAGGAAAAATTTGAAATAAAAAGATTGGGTTTCATTATTATATTATTATTATTATTATTATTATTATTATTATTATTATTATTATTATCATCGGCGGCCGGGTAGCTCAGTTGGTAGAGCAGCTGGCTACGGACTGAAAGGTCCGGGGTTCGATCCCAGGTGGTGACAGGATTTTTTCTCGTTGCCAAACTTTCAGAACGGCCCCAAGGTTCACTCAGCCTTCTATGAAATTGAGTACCGGGTCTTTCCCGGGGGTAAAAGGCGGTCAGAGCGTGGTGCCGACCACACCACCTCATTCTAGTGCCGAGGTCATGGAAAGCATGGGGCTCTACCTCCATGCCCCCCTAGTGTCTTCATGGCATGTTACGGGGATACCTTTACCTTTTACCTTTATTATTATTATCATCATCATCACCATCATCATTATTATTATTATTACCATCATCATCATCATTATTATTATTATTATTATTATTATTATTATTAATATTATTATCATCACCATCAGTCGACCTGGTTGGCGAACTGGTATAGCGCTGGCCTTCTATGCCCAAGGTCGCGGGTTCGATCCCGGGCCAGGTCGATGACATTTAAGTGTGCTTAAATGCGACAGGCTCATGTCAGTAGATTTACTGGCATGTAAAAGAACTCCTGCAGGACAAAATTCCGGCGACGCTGATATAACCTCTGCAGTTGCGAGCGTCGTTAAATAAAACATAACATCACCATCATCATCATTATTATTATTATTATTATCATCACCATTATTATTATTATTATTATTATTATTATTATTATTATATGTTCTTTTGAATTTATATACGGTTTTTTCGATAGTGAAACATTGGAATCATGACATTTTATATTAGGCTAAACATACGATTTCAAATTCTCTTCGATTTTGGAACACAAAATTGTGAACACATATAATATTTTATCACGAGCCGCCACTGCTTTCCACACGTGTTATTGTATGTGAAGTTCACTGGTTTATATGTAAGCAAAGGTATTGATTTCTAAGGGTCAGTGCATTAATAAATCAATGATTCAATGAAAATCAAATCAAAGCAACCTGTACAGTAAGTTGTTTAGTGTTCTGTTTGATGTTGTAAATTTCAGACAAGTAACGAACGCCATGTGGATGTTATCGAAAGCTGAAGTGCGACTATGGTTAAAGAACAACAATAAACATGGCGAAGAAATTGTAGTAATTTGGATTAAATATTTATCTTTTATTTTGCAGGCATTAGGATTTTTTGTGGACTTGCTAAATCTGAAGAAATGTAACTTGGAGACGATATCTCAGATTATAAGTGCCTCACTGTTAAGGATTCTGGAGCTGTCAATGTTTGCAGAAGATGGAAATGTTGCTAGGAAAACTGCTGTGCAAGTTGTACAAATAATAGCTAATAGTGAAGTGTTGAAACAGAATACAGATCTCAGGTTAGTGAGCAATATATAATCTTACCAATTACCAGTATGTATGTCTTGCTAATGTACTACTACTTTTTCGTTATATGAAGTACAGAGAGACGTTCATACCCAGCATTCTCCAAACTTCCCTATTTTCCACCTTGCTTTTAGTCTCCGCATATGATCCATAATGTCGTCTATCATCTGATATCTTCTGCTCCCAACTCTTCTCTCATTCACCATTCCTTCCAGTGCATCCTTCAGTAGGCAGTTTCTTCTCAGCCAGACCCAACCAATTCCTTTTTCTCCTTCTGATCAATTTCAGCATTATTCTTTCTTCACACACCTTTTCCAACGCAGCTTCATTTCTTATTCTGTCTGTCCACTTCACACGCTCCATTCTGCTCCATATCCACATTTCAAATGCTTCTATTCGCTCCTCTTCACTTCGTCGTAATGTCTATGTTTCTGCCCATACAATGCCACACTCCATACAAAGCACTTCACTAGTCTCTTCCTTAGTTCTTTTTCCAGAAGTCCGCACAATATGCTCTTTTTCTATTAAAAGCTTCCTTTGCCATTGCTATCCTCCTCTTGACTTCCTGGCAGCAGCTCATCTTACTGCTTATAGTACACCCCAAGTATATGAAGCTGTCCACTTGCTCTACTGCCTCATTTAGAATTCGCAAGTTTACCTTCTGAATTTTTCTTCCTATGACCATAGTCTTAACACGGAAATTCTACTTGAAGCAAGTAAAATGATAGGGTTGAAAGTAAATCCCGAAAAGACTAAGTATATGATTATGTCTCGTGACCAGAATATTGTACGAAATGGAAATATAAAAATTGGAGATTTATCTTTTGAAGAGGTGGAGAAGTTCAAATATCTTGGAGCAACAGTAACAAATATAAGTGACACTTGGGAGGAAATTAAACGCAGAATAAATATGGGAAATGCCTGTTATTATTCGGTTGAGAAGCTTTTGTCATCCAGTCTGCTGTCAAAAAATCTGAAAGTTAGAATTTATAAAACAGTTATATTACCGGTTGTTCTGTATGGTTGTGAAACTTGGACTCTCACTTTGAGAGAGGAACAGAGATTATGGGTGTTTGAGAATAAGGTGCTTAGGAAAATATTTGGGGCTAAGAGGGATGAAGTTACAGGAGAATGGAGAAAGTTACACAACGCAGAGCTGTACGCATTGTATTCTTTACCTGACATAATTAGGAACATTAAATCCAGACGTTTGAGATGGACAGGGCATGTAGCACGTATGGGTGAATCCAGAAATGCATATAGAGTGTTAGTTGGGAGGCCAGAGAGAAAAAGGCCTTTGAGGAGGCCGAGATGTAGATGGGAGGATAATTTTAAAATGGATTTGAGGGAGGTGGGATATGATGGTAGAGACTGGATTAATCTTGCTCGGGATAGGGACCAATGGCAGGCTTATATGAGGGCGGCAGTGAACCTCCGGGTTCCTTAAACGCTAGTAAGTAAGTATGATCATGGTCTTTGTCTTGTTTGCATTTATCTTCATCCCATACTGCTCACAGCTGTAATTTAGCTACAGTAACATATCCCTTAGTATCTTCTCCCCTTCTGCCAACAACGCCATATCATCAGAATTTATCCTTCCTCCTACTATCACCCCTCCCAGTCATAATCACAAGTTGTATGATTTCAGTTTTCAGCTGTCAAATCTTGTCTCTATTTTCAGGGAATCTTTCGATTCTGTATTTATGATGCTCTGTCAGAGACATCTTGCGTTTTCATCTGTATACTTCTTCAGGCTGTCTGTCTATTTGGCTCAGCTGTGTCCTGAGTTCATGACCCGATGTTTACCGAAACTCAAAGATTTCGTTAAGACAGTGGAGCAGAGAAGAGGAGTCGGGTACGATCATGGTTTAAGGTCAGTAAATGTCACTTACTTTGCCCATGCATTCATATATCATGATGCTCGTGATTTTTGGAGTTTTTGCACCATGTCATGATGCAAAAATATGTAATGCTTTAGAGCATACTTGGGCACAATTTTCGGTTACGTGAGGCACTCGATTTGAAATAGTTTGTTTACTAGGAGAGGAGACTGCAGAGTAGGATGGGAAATATAAACTGCTGTGACCTGCGTCACCTTATCGTAATCGCTAAGGCAGTCAGTGACGAATTATTAGGAAAGCGCTTGGTTAACGTGAGAGACTCGAAAACTTTTATTCAGTTTGGCAAATTAATTCAGCAGCTTTAATCATAAACCTCTTTACTGTTTCTCCATCACTGAATTGGTTTAAATCACAGGCGAGAAATTGCGTAACTAGCCAATAATATTCCATCATGTTGTCTACGTTTATGTTCTGGCGTTTCTCAAGATTACTTAATAGATTTGCACGTTCTCGACCTAAAATAATTTCAGAAAATCATATTTCGTTTTCTACGCACATTTGATATTTTTTTTATAAATTTCTTTTGGAAGTAATACGTACAAACAACATTTAATTCCTCGTACCTTTTGATGCAGCGTGTTTAAGGTATAACGTCGTATTTAGTATACTTTGCAAATGTTAAGATCATAAATTTTCTTCGGAATAGTGCGAAAAATAAAATTTAGTTTGTCTTACCTTCTAATTCAGCTTGTTCTTTGTGACATAAGGAGTAATGTCGTTGTATATTAAATTTATTAATGCCTAATAGGATTTTCGAGCATAACATACATCGTATGTTCTCCCCTTGTAAACAGCAAAAAAACTCTTCCTCCCATTTCTCATGAAATAATCGTTTTCTAACGCGTACACACTGCTTTGATAATGCCATTATGCCACCACTGATATTGCTTATGAAACTGATATAGAACCTGCCCACACCTAGGAGCTACGTGAGGGAGGAACGGGGACTGTGAAGATGATGTCACTCAGAGCGATAAGCTCTGTGAAGGTCAGTGAGGCACGATGCCCATGCTAGCTTTAGAGCTACCTATCAGCTATAACATTGGAGAATAGGGTTGTTTGTATCCATAACCAAACTGATTCTTTCAAATTTTATTAAAAGATTTGATAAGAACTGATGGGATAACTTGTAAATCAATACAGCTATGAAAACTTCGAAAGACTGCTGAAAATATCCGTCCACAAACTGAAATTGATAAAACATCAATTTTACAGGTCTGTGGCCGGGAGGAAAAAGGTCTTAAGTAAAAATTTTATACTTTTCAGGAAAGCAATAGAAAGATTGAAATTGGTGTAAAGTATAGAGTTCTTTTTTAATTAAGAGGTTTTTCCTGGATAATATTTGTTTATATTTCTTCTAAAATAAGTAATGTTGCTCATTTAACAAATGTTCTTGATTATTTGCAAAAATAGCCGCACTTAAGCCCTTTTAAGACTAGAACCCAAACTGAGTAGAAGGGACTATGTAAACATAAGACCTTTTTCATGTCAAAATAAATGAAAAATGTACATTATTACGAATGGAAAATGGGTCTTAAACAATTACGGGACTGTTTACCCTGGTGCTTAATGTTTTAAAAGGAAAGGACATCAGTACGTGATAAAATAGCTAAATACAAGTTAGACCTTTTTAATAGGGAAGCATGGAAAGTAAACATGTGACGATTTGTAAGGAATAAAGTATTAAATATCCTTAAGTCCATATTTCTGTGTGTGCTAGATTCAAAAAGTACTTAGGACATTTGGTAACGCTCTATAAATCCAGTCAGGAGTCTTATTTGACTTTAGCCGTTTGCCAAATTGTAGAGAATTGTTTCCACTTTCAGGATATATAAAAATCTCATTTTCACAAAAAATTGACTTGAGACCTTTTTCCTCCTGGCCACAGAGGTCTAAATTGTTATTAAACTCAACTGTCTTTAAAGAAATCTGTTTCTGAGATACTTGGAGCAACAGTAACAAATATAAATGACACTCGGGAGGAAATTAAACGCAGAATAAATATGGGAAATGCGTGTTATTATTCGGTTGAGAAGCTCTTATCATCCAGTCTGCTATCGAAAAATCTGAAAGTTAGAATTTATAAAACAGTTATATTACCGGTTGTTCTTTATGGTTGTGAAACTTGGACTCTCACTCTGAGAGAGGAACATAGGTTCAGGGTGTTTGAGAATAAGGTGCTAAGGAAAATATTTGGGGCTAAGCGGGATGAAGTTACAGGAGAATGGAGAAAGTTACACAACACAGAACTGCACGCATTGTATTCTTCACCTGACATAATTAGGAACATTAAATCCAGACGTTTGAGATGGGCAGGGCATGTAGCACGTATGGGCGATTCCAGAAATGCATATAGAGTGTTAGTTGGGAGGCCGGAGGGAAAAAGACCTTTAGGGAGGCCGAGACGTAGATGGGAGGATAATATTAAAATGGATTTGAGGGAGGTGGGGTGTGATGATAGAGACTGGATTAATCTTGCACAGGATAGGGACCGATGGCGGGCTTATGTGAGGGCGGCAATGAACCTTCGGGTTCCTTAAAAGCCATTTGTAAGTAAGTAAGTAAGTTTCTGAGATAACAATGCTTCCATTTTAAAATTTTCTCTTCTGAAATTAGACATTGATGTGTTTTCCATGATTGCATTTAAGTTAGTAAAGATTTGGGATATTAAAATTGTACTTGACTGTTCGTCATTCGTCCATATGAAGCCAGTTGTGTAAACCAATTGACCGACAGAGTTGTTGTCCAGGGTGCGCCATAGGAAGCTCCTGCGTATTTCTTAAGAGGAGGAAAGAAGTTAACAGCACGAAATGATACCTTCTTGAATAAAACATGCTACAAATTAGCCTACATGCATACATTTAAGACCAGGTAGTGTTGGGGTTGGCCTTCCCTTCTGTATAGCAATAATCTGTTCTTGTAAACTGAGTTTCCTAAATTTTACAAAATATATTATGTTTTCACTTCCATTCATTATTGAATAATTGCGCAAATTAACAATTACAAGGAAATTCACAACCTCGCAGCATTTCTCGTGTACACTACATCATCACACGTGTTGGAAGAGACTATAGCTACTAACTCGTAATCGGAGCCGTTTTACGGAAATGGGAATGGGAAATAATCTGAGGAAAGCGAGAACACTGCACTCCACCACGTGGTCTGTGTTGCCACATGTACATTTTACAAGATCAGTATCACATGCTTTTGAAGAATGTCAGATCTTGTGGCTGTTGCCCTGTCTAGTAGACAATGAATGGAAGTGAATTTCAGGGGCCAAAAAGATCTGCGATACTAACGTAGAACTAACTACTTCCTCTTTGTTTTATATAAACCCAACTTTAACTTCCAAATATCCTTGAAAGATTCAAACCATGAATAGTAGCCTACATAAAGTGCAATGAATAATATTTATTTATAATTTAAAAAAAAGTTTATATGGTATCTTTCATAGGTTTGCGTTAAAACTGTTTTTATTGTGCCTCCTCCTAGATGTGTTATAGTCTGGTTGAATGCAACATCGTTAGATGGCAGCGGTAGCGAGCTTGCTGCACGACCAGTCGGTTTCTATTTCCCACCCATGCGCTGATTCAGAGGAGGATCTCCTCCCTCTCCGTTCATTTACTTGCTTTAAAACTCTGCTTCTTTCTCTGGCCGCTAGTGTGCTGTTGTCTATGTGTGTTAACTGCAGTAAAGGAGGAATGGATTGGCTTTCCTCCACACAAACAATCTCGCATCTTTCTCACAGTTTTCTAGCAGCACATGAGTGCGCATCCTTTAAAACTTGATTAACCGAGGTTTTCTTATAGCTGAGAACTTAAAAATTATCGAATCTTCCTCGAATTTCAAGGCACATATTTTACTTGGTATTTACTTTCAAAAGAAAAAAAAATGTGAGGAGAACGTTCCTCCTTTCCCTCCCCCGAGGAACCGCCACTGGAGGCTGGTCTATGCTATACAGTGGCGTATACTGGTTTAAGGGTCTGGGCTACCGCTGACCCTATTATTACGCAAAATATATTTTAAAATCCCTATAATAAAATTCCTTACCTATTTATATGCGAATTCCAGACGTCTTGATTGGGACGAAAATACTTTGATGACTTCGTCATTGAAATTACAGTTGGGCCGGTAGCCCGCAAAATACGCCCCTGATGCTACATCCATGATAAGATACATTGATAGAGATTTGTTGGGATGCCACAGGAGAGCCAGAACTCCTGGAAAAAACCCCATGTTACTTAGACTGTGGGCTTGCCCAACACAAGTTATAAATCGGGTGTGTACTGGAGATCGAACCCAGGCCCACAGGATTATAAGTCCAGCGTATTATACCCATCGTGGCAGCTTTCTTTATATATTGTTTGTGGTGATTTTGTTGCAACTTTTTTTTTATCTGTAATAAAATTTTTAATCACTCACATTTTAATTTCGAGGTAGAGAAATCATTTGAGTTTCATCTCTCTGTTTCTGTGAGTCTTAATTCATTTTCTTATTGAACACTACCCTCTCCCCCCGTTTGAAGAAATATTAATGAAATCTTATTGTTACAGGAACAACTTGGCCAAACTTACAGCAGTCCTTGGATTACAAGACACGTGATTGTTGAATAAAATAATTGCTGTGTTTCAAATTATATCAGAGAAAGTTGTCAAACTAGGATGTTAAATATTTTATACTTTTATACTTTTGTACACGCATATTTTATACATGAGTGATTGTACAGTTCTTTTATTATATCTCTGCCGGTGGGTGACTATTAAATTTCATGTGGCTTATCTTGATTGTGGATGTTAGAGCATTAAAAAAACATTACATCATTTCGAGATACATGAACACAGCCTAGTGGATTAATGTGATATCAAAAGCATATTGTACAGTCTCATATCCCGCAATTCAAATCAACATCCAAGGTAAGACGAAAATATTAAATGAAGAGAGGATAGAAAAAGCTGCAGCAAAGAAAAGTTGAAAGTCACTCAACCAGAGTCTGGAATGCATCACTAATGCTTCCAGAAGATCAGCATTGCCCTGTTTATAATAAATACTGGGAATGACTGTCTTGCTCACCATCTCCACAAGCTAAAAATCACATGTTGTCCAATCTACACTTTGTGTATTTCTGAAGATATCATGCATGGAGAACATCTTTATTCCTCGCTAATATGTTTTCGCGGGATATCAGCCGAGTTAAGATTTTGGAATGCTCCAAGCTTTCGACTGCTATCTCTGCAGCCATCTTCAGGGAAGTGATGTCCGAACAGAAAGTCGAAAGGTAATATAGATGGACACCGGCCTTGGACCAACTTAGGCCCTCTTACAATCAAGGTCATGAAGATCACGGACTGAGGACGGCAACCGATTCCAACCGGCGGAACAGGGCTCGCCGCCCACCAAACTTCACACAGGAATCCCGGGAGGGGCGGAGCTTACGAGGGATGACAATTCCCGGCCCCGGATTGGTCGATCCGCCAACCAATCCCGTTTCACCTGAGACAGCCTAACATCTATATTACCTTTCGACTTTCTGTTCGGACATCACTTCCCTGAAGATGGCTGCAGAGATAGCAGTCGAATGCTTGGAGCATTCCAAAATCTTAACTCGGCTGATATCCCGCGAAAACATATTAGCGAACCAACGCCGAGAAAGCCTCAAATCATACATCTTCATTCCTGCCCTACTCTCTCATCAGAAAGTGACATTGTGTCCAAATGTTGGAAGGCTCAACAGCTGATGGCTTCATCGTCATTGCATTACATACCACCACCTCATTCTACTAAGGTTGGATAAAAAGTAATGGCAACAGTTCGATATTTCTGACATGGCTTTATTCACAGGGTACAACATTTACGTACCTTCTACATAGTCGCCCCCCCCTTATTTATTATCTTTTGCCAAATGTTTGGAAGGCGTCGTACACCATCAGCGCGTCCATCTTTGTTGATGTTCCGTATTGACTGTCCTATAGCATGGACAAGTTCATCTCTGGTATTGTACCGGGTCCCTTGCAGTGGTTCTTTCACTTTGGTGAAAAGATCATAATCACATGGACTCATATCGGTGAGTACGGTGGATGTTCCAGAATCTCCCATTGTCAGCGGTGCAAGAGGTCCTGGACAGCAGTAGCGATGTGACTCCTTGCATTATCATGAAGAATGATGGGATTCTGTACCACCAATTGTCGTCGTTTTCTCCTGAGGGCTGGACGAAGGTGGTGCTGCAGGAACCTGCAATAGTAGTCTGCGTTTGTCGTCTGCCTTGGAGGTACAGTGTGGTGCAGTATTACCCCATCAATGTCATAAGCCACAATGAACATCACCTTCACAGCACTTTGTGTAGGGCGCACTTTCTTCACACGAGAAGGACCTGGATGCTTCCATTCATTTGATGTTTCAAGTTTGGTTGGTTCGTATGAGCGAGCCCAGGTTTCGTCCATAGCGACAGTTCGTCCAAGAAAGTCGTCATCTTTCCTTTGGTACTGGTCCAACAAGGCCTGTGCGACTGCATAGCGGTGCCACTGTTAAACCTCGAAATTTTCATGGGGTATCCAACGCCCTGTAATTTTGCGGTAACCCAGAATGTCTTGCAGAATGTGGAGCACAGTTTGTGACATACTCCGACTTCCACTGCTAACTCATGCGCAGTCCATCGGCGATCAGCATCCAACAAGGGAAGCAAGGAGTTGAACTGTGTTGTCCTCCACGTGGGGTCGTCCTGTATGGAGGTTGTCCTGAACAGCATCCCTGCCTTCCCGGAACACTTTAACCCATCTTGCCACTGTGCGATATAGCAACGCTGCATTGGCACATGCTTCACACAGTCCCTGAAAACATTTTTGTGCACTACGACCTCGTGTCACTTCAATTTTGATCCAGGAACGTTGCTCTAGTTTTGTAAACGTGGTCTTAGGGCGCTCGCACTATCCCTATGAAAGTCAACGTTCTACACACTGCAGTAGATTGACAGAGTATTGTCGCCGCTGGCTGCACTAACTCATCTACCAGTCCTTGTTCATGTCCATACAGCTGGCAGCTCTCGAACGAACCATCGTCACGTGACATCAGTGTTGCCATAACTTTTTATCCAACCTATGTATAATGACATTCTACTTATTAACTAAATTCAAAATCAGTTTCACTTCTCTGGGCCAAATCTTTGTACTTCGTTTTGAAATAAAGGACATTTTCCCTTGTATTCAGTCACCCTCGTATGTAATTCTGGTCTGTGACATCTATGAGTTGTATTGTTAGCAAGTAAAAAATTATTTTTATAAATAAATAAATTTTCAGTAAAAAGCATAATATGTATTTATTTCAATTCAAAACAGTGTTAACTTTTACAATCTTTGTCAGGACACTGATAAAGGTAACGTGGTATTCTCCACTTTTGTCATTTCTATTTCAGATGGTAATAGCAACGAGGCAGAAAGTGAAACAACTGAATCAGGTATTTTGTCACTACTTATAAATTTGATATGTTTTCGTATCCAATTTGTATATACTCTTCTGGAAAAAAAAAATGATCGCCAGCTTGCACTAAAATGCAGTAAAACTTCATTTACATGTTTCTATGGAAGCCTGAAAAAAATACAAATATTATACAGAGTGATTCACGAGGAATTACCCTCCCTCCTTTATTGGAGGAGGTTCCCTTTTGAGGTAAGGAAACTCCTGCGGCTGCAGTATGATGGCCACTGAGCACATTTCACACAATGTTCATGTGTTCATAGACAGTGTCTTTCCAGACAGGTGTTACTTGGCCACCACGATCTCCTGACCTCACCAATCCGGATTTCGTCTTGTAGGGTCACATGTGTATGATGATGTACTCCACTCATGCAAATGATGTGGAGGGCCTCGGCGCACAGAATACAGAGTATGCTTACAGAATAACAATATCCAAATTCATTGAGCCAATGTAGACGGCTGTGGTGACATGTATCGCCGTTTTGCAACCTCAGAGTTCAAAGAGCGTTTATTTAGTCAATACTGTCGCACTCGATTGATCGGTACCTCAAATGTCCGAATCATGGAGTTAAAATTTCCTCTGGAATGCATTTTTCGAGGCATGTTTTGCACCAGCTGTCCCGCCAGCTTTGAGGGTCACACCGGTTTCGTACGTATGGCTGCTCTCGCTGGTCGCCTAAAATCCACCACTGATGCACTGAGTCATACTATGCGTTTGTTTATAAGGAGGTGTAAGCGAAAAGGACATAGGTAGGGGTTTCTCCATCTCTTTCACTTCCCCTCTTATGTAAATTATGTTTTATTTAACTACGCTCGCAACTGCCGAGGTTATATCAGCGACGCTGGTGTGCCGGAATTTTGTCTCGCAGGAGTTCTTTTACATGCCAGTAAATCTGCTGACATGAACATGTCGCATTTAAGCACACTTAAATGCCATCGAACCCGCAACCTTGGGCACAGAAGGCCAGCACTCTACCGACTGCGCCACCCAGGCCGATTCCCCATTAATGGCCAAGGCAGATGTAGGAGAAAATATTACTGATTAATAATTTCTGTCTAATATTCATCCCAAAAACTTTTGTCACCCGAAAAAACGCTATGACTTTATGCATCAACCATTTATTGATTTATTCATTCATTTATCAACAGTAATCTCACTAGACGTTGTGATTTATCTAGAGAAAATCAAAACTCGAGTGGGATTTAATTGACTATTACACGATTAGAAGAAAGTATATAAAGATTAGAAGTAACGAAGTACTCCAATACAATAAAATATTAATTGACTTACGAAAATACAACTGTCTTCAAATGTATTATTGTACCATCTCAACATTACAAATATTACGCTAGATGCATGCTAGATGGCAGTAGTGAGCAATGCCTTCTCGTCGAGAAGTTCTCGATCTATTATACACGATGGCAATGTTACTAGTCAAGAAGGCTTTGTTGGTTCAATTTCATTTTTATTAAATTGCAACATTCCACTTCAATTATCCGAATCCCAGTAATCAACGTCACTTGACAGATGATTTTCAATAAATCTTAATATTAATCTCTGATACGTGACTATCCATAATATCATATAGCAGAAGCTATAACATAACCTAACTAATATACACAAGTGTTAGAAAAGTTTTAATTAACGACGATGACAAAAAATAAACATGAATAATTTTAAAAGGAATAATTATTGAATGTACAATTTCAAATTTGAATGTGGTTGGTAGTTCAATTGATGTTATATTGGACGTGTGCGTAATAGAAGTGGAACTCGTTGATTTAGGCCTACATGGTATATTCAACTTATTCAGGATTTCCGAATGGTGCTCTTCATTTATTTGTAAATCGGATTTCAGAAGATACATAGGTATGATCAGTGATTTTTATTAATTCTTGTTCTTGAATGCCAATGCGAGTCATATTTGAAACTGCTGTGCATCGACTGGAGTGGTTTGTAATTATATATATACATTTTTTTTTTTTTTTTTTTTTGACGTCCAGACCAGCGCAGTTTCAAATGTTGGCAAACAAAGAAACAAATGCTAGGGACGCGATAAAATTGTGCGATAAGCAGCCATGATTGGTTGAAATACGTCCTTTCGTACCGTTTTATTGGTCAAAAGTAGTATGACGTAGTAAGAGTGTAATAGTCAAATTAATGATTTATTTAAGAGTTAAAAATAAATAGCCTTGTGAATTATTTGTTTTACTCGTAACCTTTGAAAATAAAATTATTCTCAATATCAAGACTGCAACAATAGGAAATATTGATCACTGCCTCCTTGAATGTCAATATCGTTATGATGAATGGAAATCGCATGCGTATTTTTAACGACCCTCTATGTTCATAATGTCAGTGAAAATCTAGAAATTGTTAGCAGTAATTTCTCTCTTTATATTTCGTATTGTTATGCTAACGCCGCATTCCTGGATTCTTAAAGCTAACACGCAAAACAATTTTTCCAGTAACAAACATGTTTAACAAATGCTAATTAGAATATTATATGTACGGGGCCCGACTGTCGTCTGTCTCATTGTTTCCTTGTCTGTCACTAGTTGGCTAGTTGCTCTCCGGCTTGTTGTCAATATGAGTATGGACGTATTTCCATACTTAACTGTATGGATCGGCCGTTAACCTCAAGAGAACCACTCCTGCTTGCTTCGTAGTTGAAAGAGCGATGCTAATGATGCGGTAACAAAACTGGAAGGTAAAAAACTAACCAAGGTTACCTTCTGAAACGTACCTACACTCTGTTTAGAAAATATGATGCCTTGAACAGGACGTCTTTTATGTAATAGAATAGATCATAAAATTATTGTAGACATAGATGGAGCAACAGTGAAATTTATCTTACAATGCGTAGGTAGCCTATAGGCCCATTCACAATGAAAATGAAACATAACCGTAACATAAACACAGAAGTTGCCCCAGGCTACCAAATGGGATCATTCACAATGATTCAAATAAGCATTGACATGAACACTACCGTAAGACGTTAACATGAAATTTGCAAACTCCAAACTTTCATGCATATTCTTACGTGATTTGCAAACAGAACACAATCGTGGAGCGCTGAAGTATACGACAGAATATGAGGAAATGGCGTCGTTATGTTTCCATGGTTACCAAGTATGTTTGCGGTTATGTTTATGTCCACATCGTGAATGATGGTATGACTTCTTGATTTTACCGTAAAGGCTCATTCACAATGCAAATTAAACATAACGTAAGCGTTAACTTAAAAATGTAAACGTTACGGTAAAATCAGGAGCATTCACGATGGGAACATAAACATAACAGCAAACATACTTGGTAACCATGGAAACATAACGACGCCATTTCCTCATATTCTGTCGTATACTTCAGTGCTCCACGATTGTGTTCTGTTTGCAAATCACGTAAGCATAAGCATGAAAGTTTGGAGTTTGCAAACTTTCATGTTAACGTCTTACGGTAATGTTTATGTCAATGCTTATGTGAATCATTGTGAATGATCGCATTTGGTAGCCTGGGCGCAAACTTCTGTGTTTATGTTACGGTTATGTTTAATTTTCATTGTGAATGGGCCTTAACGTTTACATTCTTAAGTTAACGCTTACGTTATGTTTAATTTTCATTGTGAATGATCCTTATGTTTTAATCTACTCGCTGTTTTTAAATTCGTCCATGTATTTTTCCATTCATTTATTAAAAGGTAAAGTTAGCCCCTTCACATGCAATGAAGACACTTGGAAGGGGAGGGGGGGGACATGGAGGTAGAGTCCCATGTTTTCTTGACCTCGGCAGTAGAATGAGATGGTCTGATTGACACCACGCTCATGCCTTCTTTTATTAAGTTCTGGCTTTATTACATTGTAATTTAAGTCTTATTTTAAACTTAAATTTATACTGCGTTTTTTTGCATTCAAAATTTTATTATAATTATGATAAATTAATTATACATTCTTGTTTCATTATATTATAGGTTTTCTTTTGGGTTTATATTACCTCTATGTTTCTTCACACTGAATTTTTCTACTGTAAAAACCTGTAAATTATTTAATAGACACTTTATTATGTTATATATTATTTCGACCTTAGCCTACATTTATTTTGTAAACGAACTATAATCCTAACATATACAGGTATAAATAAGATAACATTCATTCATTCATAGTGTTCTGTCCAAGGGCAGATCTTTCGCTGCAAACCCAGCATTCTCCAGTCTTTCCTATTGTCTGCCTTCCTCTTAGTCTCCGCATATGATCCATATATCTTAATGTCGTCTATCATCTGATATCTTCTCCCGTTCACCATTCCTTCCAGTGCATCCTTCAGAAGGCAGTTTCTTCTCAACAAGTGAACCAGCCAATTCCTTTTTCTCTTTCTGATCAGTTTCAGCATCATTCTTTCTTCACCCACTCTTTCCAATACAGCTTCGTTTCTTATTTCATCTCTCCACTTCACACGTCTCATCCTCCATATCCACATTTCAAATGCTTCTTTTCACTTCGTCGAAATGTTCATGTTTCTACACCATACAGTGCCACACTTCACACAAAGCACTTCACTAGTCTCTTCCTTAGTTATTTTTCCAGAGGTACGCAGATGATGTTCCTTTTTCTATTAAAAGCTTCCTTGGCCATTGCTACCCTCCTTTCGACTTCCTGGCAGCAGCTCATGTTACTGCTTATAGTACACCCCAAGTATTTGAAGCTGTCCACTTGCTCTACTGTCTCATTTAGAATTCGCACTTTTATCTTCTTTACTTTTCTTCCTACGACCATTGTCTTTGTCTTGTTAGCATTTATCTTCATCCCATACTGCTCACAGCTGTCATTTAGCTCCAGTAGCATATCCCTTAGTATCATTTCCTCTTCTGCTAACAACGCTATGTCATCAGCAAATCCTATGCAGTTTATTCTTCTTTCTCCTACTATCACTCCTTCCATGTTCTGAAAGGAATTCTGCACTAAAAACGATAAAATGTGGTTACTTTAGCGGTAGAGCTTTTGCCTACTGATCCGGAGTTGCGCTCGGGCGTCGTTGGTTCGATTACCTAGTTAGGTTTTTCCTAGGTTTGCCCAATCTTAAGACGAATGTCAGGTAATCTATGGTGAATCCTCGGCTTCATCTCGCTAAATACCATCTTGCTATCACGAATTCCATCGACGCTAAATAACCCAATAGTTGATACAGCATCGTTAAATAATCAAGTAAAAAATCATTTGGGAAAGAAATCCAGGAGGCAGTGACTTTGGAGAACACGAAATTGTTTTGATTTTTGCGAGTTTTATTTCTTAAAATGAAAAGTTTATTTTATTTTATAACTTCAGTAACATTAAATGTATTGAAACCTACAAATTAGCGATATGAAATTCATTAAAACCAATAATAATAATAATAATAATAATAATAATAATAATAATAATAATAATAATAATAGACGCTCGTTACGCCGGTAACCATAATTCTATTATCTCGAATTACTGTTATGTTAATGGAATTTTGTCACCAATTGGGTTTGAACATCAAGCACTTCTTTCTATCCCTCATCATAGAACGTCTTTATACTCATCTTCCTATACTGTAGAAATACCTCGCCTCTGGAATTCGTTACCTAATGACGTCAGGGACTGCCGGACTTTATCACATTCAAAATTAAATTGGAAAATTTTGTCTTAGTTAATGTTTTTAGGTATTGCTAGAAGTATTGATTTGTTTTTTTTTTTTTTTCTTTTTCTTTTTTACTCTAGATTAAAATTACAAGTTTCTTGTTTATGTTAGTTAATTAGTTAGGATACAATTAATTATGATACTTAATCACTCATTTAAAGTTTGTGTGACTGCAACCTGTGTATATTTTTGTGTGGCTTTACATTGTTTGTAGTGTTTTCTCTCTCTCTCTCTCTCTCTCTCTCTCTCTCTCTATATATATATATATATATATATATATATATATATATATATTTCTTGTGTAGCTTTACATTGTATATAGTGTATTTTTTTCTCTGTTTATTTCTATTATTGTATTTGTATTCCTGGTGTTGTGGAAGAGAAGACCTGATGGCCTTAACTACACCAGAATAAATAAATAAATAAATCAGTCAATCAATCAATCAATCAATAACCAGCGATCCCTGAATTCATTGGCAAACACTACAATCAATATCAGTAAAATATTAATATATTAATTGTAATTTTATTGTTCATGTTATAATTGTAAACCACTGGTAGAGGGGCAGAGAAGGCCTAACGGCATTATCTCTACCAGGTTAAATAAATAAATACTAAATACTAAAAGACTATGGTATGTTGCAGGCATCAGCTCTATAAGACCCAAAATTTTAACTTTCTGTTATACTACCAAAGGTTTTTCTGAAGGTTTCTCCCAACGCTTATAAATATGTTACTGAAAATACTAGACATCAATAATCAATTTTGAAAGCAGCGCCGTTTCATGCACATGAGAGGACGCTCTCGTGTTTTTGATAGTAAACGGACAGTTTGATCTAGTAGTATAGCAGTGAGTGGGGAGTTGCTAACTTTGACTTTGTTTACGTGTTGACTTTGTGTAGTTTGCTGTGTTGACTCGCCGTTCGTTTCTACGAAGCTTTCACTGTGGTAAAAAGCTTATACGATCGCAAACTGTTCCAGCCTTCCGTTAACGGATACCGGTATGTAAATAAACACAGATATTGACTCTTTAAGGTTCAGGGGGCCTTGGTCTACCATTTTCTGATATGTCATAGTTCATTACGAAGTAAGATGATAAGAGTAATTGTTAATAAATTCATTCCATTTTTTTTACTTGCCCTAAATAATAAAATACCCTGGTATGGTCAGAAAATCAATATACTGCACATGGAATTTAATAATATGTAAACACCTTTACAATTTTGTTCACAATATTCATTATGCACTTATTTTCCAGTCTGGTTTGTTTTATTTACTCTTGGATAGAATAATCTCTTTGTAGTCTGGAATGACAAATTCAGTTACAGTCACATTCGTTAATTGTACTATTATTATTTTCTGTAACAGAAGAACTGTCATATAATTATAGATAGACTGTACCTAGTTTTCGCAAACCACGGATTCGCGAAATACGGTTTTAAGCTAATAAAAGCAAAAATGTTATGTTTGAAGCCCATCCAGGTCAAAATATCGTAAGCAAACGCGTGAAATTGTTTTTAGGGCGAAATTATTCGAAATTAGTGTTCTTCCAGAAAAATGTTTAATTTGTATTTACGAAATTTTAATTTAAATTGCACAAACTGTAAGTTTCAACTCGCGAATTTTTTTTATTTATTTAAAGTGCACGAAATATATATTTATTAGTGGCTACATAAATATATAGTGGAATTATCTTGAAAATTGTAAGTGATTAAAATATAATCTGTTTTGCATTATATACAAAAATTTGAATGTAACATTCACACTCTATTTCAATGTAGAATTTTGAATCTAATATTCAAACCATATTTCCAATGACTATTTCTAAATGTAAAGTAGAAATAATCTTAATGTTTTCTGGTGCTGAATAGTTTATATTATTCGTACACAGGACGGGAGACTGTTACACAGAATTCTTTGCACATCAGTTAAGTTCCGATAGAAAACTCAAAGTATTGTTAAAATGTACAAAGAACTCTAAGTTTCCATTGTAGACCTCTAGTCCCTGCAAGAATATACAGTAATATACGAGTAATTAGTACGAAGAGAGATAAAAGTTATATATTTTTTTTAATGTGAAATAACATTCAATGTTTTTGTTTATTTTTGTGCGAAATAACACCGAAATCCCAGGTCACATATTAACAGATTGATCAGCTTTATGTGCTTTGAAGGCAACAACTTTTATAAATTTCACTACGCTGCCATCTAGCGACTGCAGAAGAAATCACGTTATAACTCTCATTTGAATTGCATGGAGCAACTGTATTTCCATCTAACGGCCGTTACCAATCGACAGTGGCGTTTCTGGCGGATCTTCTCTTCCACATGTTACCGTTTTTAATATGGGGATGTTTATTAGTCTCGACGCTGTTATTCCCGGCGTGACTCCTCCTCTTTGCCTACGTCTTAGGAAGTGAAGGCTCTATAAAGTCTAGGTAGGTAGTATCGTTCGCCGTTTTTGTTCTTTCGTTTCCTAGCTACCAGACGAGGGATCTATTTGCCACACCGTTAAATATTATGTCGTAGCTCCTGTGATAATAAATCAAACGCACTGTAATTGAGCAAATAATTGAGCGGCAAATAACGTCCTCGTGTGCCTTCTGCGAACGCCAACGACAGAGCCAAAATGGCGGGCGATTATATTAAGTATTTATCGTGCTTTAGGAAACGCATAACGTCATCATCAGCGAATCACAAGACGCACATGTTTAAATGTAGCCGACCTGCACGTGATTGAATGCCGGAAATAAGAGCGACGGGACTAATAGCATTTTTACTCATCTTCAAATAGGATCCCTAGCGTTAAGAAAAAGATAAATTACAATTATCAGCTTATCGTCTATAAATAGCCTCTGTAGTTTAAAAGGAACGTTAAATAAAGAATTACTATAACAATTATCATCTTATCGTGTATAAATAGTCTCTGTAGTTTAAAAGGAACGTTAAATAAAGAATTACAATTACAATTATCGTCCTATCGTGTATAAATATCCTCTGTAGTTTAAAAGGAACGTTAAATAAAGAATTACTATAACAATTATCATCTTATCGTGTATAAATAGTCTCTGTAGTTTAAAAGGAACGTTAAATAAAGAATTGCAATAACAATTATCATCTTATCGTGTATAAATATCCTGTGTAGTTTAAAAGGAACGTTAAATAAAGATTTACTATAACAATTATCATCTTATCGTGTATAAATAGTCTCTGTAGTTTAAAAGGAACGTTAAATAAAGAATTGCAGTAACAATTATCATCTTACTGTCTATCAGTAGTCTCTGTAGTTTAAAAGGAACGTTAAATAAAGAATTACTGTAACAATTATCATCTTACTGTCTATCAATAGTCTCTGTAGTTTAAAAGGAACGTTAAATAAAGAATTACTGTAACAATTATCATCTTACTGTCTATCAATAGTCTCTGTAGTTTAAAAGGAACGTTAAATAAAGAATTACAGTAACAATTATCATCTTACCGTCTATCAATAGTCTCTGTAGTTTAAAAGGAACGTTAAATAAAGAATTACAGTAACAATTATCATCTTACCGTCTATCAATAGTCTCTGTAGTTTAAAAGGAACGTTAAATAAAGAATTACAGTAACAATTATCATCTTACTGTCTATCAATAGTCTCTGTAGTTTAAAAGGAACGTTAAATAAAGAATTACAGTAACAATTATCATCTTACTGTCTATCAATAGTCTCTGTAGTTTAAAAGGAACGTTAAATAAAGAATTACAGTAACAATTATCATCTTACTGTCTATCAATAGTCTCTGTAGTTTAAAAGGAACGTTAAATAAAGAATTACAGTAACAATTATCATCTTACTGTCTATCAATAGTCTCTGTAGTTTAAAAGGAACGTTAAATAAAGAATTACAGTAACAATTATCATCTTACTATCAATAGTCTCTGTAGTTTAAAAGGAACGTTAAATAAAGAATTACAGTAACAATTATCATCTTACCGTCTATCAATAGTCTCTGTAGTTTAAAAGGAACGTTAAATAAAGAATTACAGTAACAATTATCATCTTACCGTCTATCAATAGTCTCTGTAGTTTAAAAGGAACGTTAAATAAAGAATTACAGTAACAAGTATCATCTTACTGTCTATCAATAGTCTCTGTAGTTTAAAAGGAACGTTAAATAAAGAATTACAGTAACAATTATCATCTTACTGTCTATCAATAGTCTCTGTAGTTTAAAAGGAACGTTAAATAAAGAATTACAGTAACAATTATCATCTTACCGTCTATCAATAGTCTCTGTAGTTTAAAAGGAACGTTAAATAAAGAATTACAGTAACAATTATCATCTTACCGTCTATCAATAGTCTCTGTAGTTTAAAAGGAACGTTAAATAAAGAATTACTGTAACAATTATCATCTTACTGTCTATCAATAGTCTCTGTAGTTTAAAAGAAACGTTAAATAAAGAATTACAGTAACAATTATCATCTTACCGTCTATCAATAGTCTCTGTAGTTTAAAAGGAACGTTAAATAAAGAATTACAGTAACAATTATCATCTTACCGTCTATCAATAGTCTCTGTAGTTTAAAAGGAACGTTAAATAAAGAATTACTGTAACAATTATCATCTTACTGTCTATCAATAGTCTCTGTAGTTTAAAAGAAACGTTAAATAAAGAATTACAGTAACAATTATCATCTTACCGTCTATCAATAGTCTCTGTAGTTTAAAAGGAACGTTAAATAAAGAATTACTATAACAATTATCATCTTACTGTCTATCAATAGTCTCTGTAGTTTAAAAGGAACGTTAAATAAAGAATTACTGTAACAATTATCATCTTACTGTCTATCAATAGTCTCTGTAGTTTAAAAGGAACGTTAAATAAAGAATTACAGTAACAATTATCATCTTACCGTCTATCAATAGTCTCTGTAGTTTAAAAGGAACGTTAAATAAAGAATTACAGTAACAATTATCATCTTACCGTCTATCAATAGTCTCTGTAGTTTAAAAGGAACGTTAAATAAAGAATTACTGTAACAATTATCATCTTACTGTCTATCAATAGTCTCTGTAGTTTAAAAGGAACGTTAAATAAAGAATTACAGTAACAATTATCATCTTACTGTCTATCAATAGTCTCTGTAGTTTAAAAGGAACGTTAAATAAAGAATTACAGTAACAATTATCATCTTACTGTCTATCAATAGTCTCTGTAGTTTAAAAGGAACGTTAAATAAAGAATTACTGTAACAATTATCATCTTATTGTGTATAAATATCCTCTGTATTTTAAAAGGAACGTTAAATAAAGAATTAGAATAACAATTATCATCTTATCGTCTGTGAATAGCTTCTGTAGTTTAAAAGGAACGTTAAATAAAGAATTAGAATAACAATTATCATCTTATCGTCTGTGAATAGCTTCTGTAGTTTAAAAGGAACGTTAAATAAAGAATTACAATAACAATTATCATCTTATCGTGTATAAATATCCTCTGTAGTTTAAAAGGAACGTTAAAAAAAGAATTACAGTTATCATCTTACCGTCTATCAATAGTCTCTGTAGTTTAAAAGGAACGTTAAATAAAGAATTACAGTAACAATTATCATCTTACTGTCTATCAATAGTCTCTGTAGTTTAAAAGGAACGTTAAATAAAGAATTACTGTAACAATTATCATCTTATTGTGTATAAATATCCTCTGTATTTTAAAAGGAACGTTAAATAAAGAATTAGAATAACAATTATCATCTTATCGTCTGTGAATAGCTTCTGTAGTTTAAAAGGAACGTTAAATAAAGAATTAGAATAACAATTATCATCTTATCGTCTGTGAATAGCTTCTGTAGTTTAAAAGGAACGTTAAATAAAGAATTACAATAACAATTATCATCTTATCGTGTATAAATATCCTCTGTAGTTTAAAAGGAACGTTAAAAAAAGAATTACAGTTATCATCTTACCGTCTATCAATAGTCTCTGTAGTTTAAAAGGAACGTTAAATAATTACTATAACAATTATCTTATCGTGTATAAATATGCTCTGTAGTTTAAAAGGAACGCTAAATAAAGAATTACAATAACAATTATCATCTTACCGTCTATCAATAGTCTCTGTAGTTTAAAAGGAACGTTAAATAAAGAATTACAACTACAATTATCGTCTTATCGTGTATGAATATCCTCTGCAGTTTAAAAGGAACGTTAAATAAAGAACTACAATTACAGTTATCATCTTACCGTGTATAAATAGTCTCTGTAGTTTAAAAGGAACGTTAAATAAAGAATTACAATAACAATTATCATCTTATCGTGTATAAATAGTCTCTGTAGTTTAAAAGGAACTTTAAATAAAGAATTACAATAACAATTTATCATCTTACCGTGTATAAATAGTCTCTGTAGTTTAAAAGGAACGTTAAATAATTACAATAACAATTATCATCTTACCGTCTATCAATAGTCTCTGTAGTTTAAAAGGAACGTTAAATAAAGAATTACAATAATAATTATCATCTTACCGTCTATCAATAGTCTCTGTAGTTTAAAAGGAACGTTAAATAAATAATTACAATAACAATTATCATCTTACCGTCTATCAATAGTCTCTGTAGTTTAAAAGGAACGTTAAATAAAGAATTACAATAATAATTATCATCTTACCGTCTATCAATAGTCTCTGTAGTTTAAAAGGAACTTTAACTAAAGACCAACCTATCCACCCACACATGCCTCAGGGCGTTCATTACCAGTGTTTCTTGTACATTAAGGAAGGAAGTAATTTAGATACAAATTACAAATTCAAAGTATCCACTTATGTCCAGATTATTGGCTTGCTACAATCTTAGCAGTTTCCTTTGGAACCGGTCCACAATTGCTTCCAGTTACATCTCTGCTGTTCCAGGAACTGAGAGTTCGGGTTACAGGAATTACTAAAAGTGGGGAAAACCCAAGTCAGCCTGTTTCCTTGACACATTTACATCGGGTCTTGATATCGAATCCGATGTAAACAGGTTGAGACACCCTGAAGTTAGATAAATTCATATACATCCCGAGGCCAATATTTAAACATCAAAATGTGATGTCACGATGTGTAGATGAAAATGTTTTCACCCCCAAGACTCGCACCATCAAGTGTTTCTAAGACTGTATGTTGTTACGTTACTGCACTCCTAGTAGGCTATAAAAGATAGCAAATGTTTTGTTATGTTTTTTTTTTTCCTGACGTAATCCTGCGAATGCGGGATGCAGTATAAATATGAGTCCTGTAAGAGCTATCATATACCGGGTAAATTAACCGTTGTTGAAGGTGGCTCCTCGAAGCCAATTATCCTAACCACGTTGTTAAATCACGCTTTAAATCTGAACAAAGAGGAAGATTTCCTGGAACTAGAATAAAGGTCAATAGGATCAAGCAGTGTTGTTCGTGTTAAAGAAAGCTGGACCAACGCTCATTGTAAATAGACGGCGTTGCCATGGCGATAGTCTAGCGCTGTGCTTACGCTTTTCCGATAGCAGCACTCGTTGAATTTTCAGAATGTGTTGTCACTAGGGACCGGATTTTTATGTAATTACATATTATATTCCTTTAAACCTAACCGTATATAAATAACAAATCTTTGCGAATCTTGTAATTACCATTAATATATTAAAATTTGACACTACTTATTTTTACATATTTACCCCACATTACATATTATGGCTTGGTATTACATAAATCTACATATTTTGGGGTTTTATTCATTTTTACTTCTCTAAAAGGAAAAAAAAAAAAAAAAAAAACAACTTGTCCTGGAGAAGTTTTCAATTTGAAATACATAGATTTAAAAAGTCTTTTACCTACCCCAGAAAAGATATATTTCGGGACGAACCATAACGTCCTTAATTCCAGAATAGAGGCACTCACTCCATACCGCCCACTGTAAATATGAGTGAACAAAGGACAATCTTTCTCATACAATAACCTTGTATTGTAAAAATCACTCAGAAAGTAGTGTTGCCTTCATGCGATGGAGTGGGACGAGGACGACATGATTTGTCTCGAACTATAATTGTTCTGCACACGTCTTAACAAGCCGTTCCCATGCAATTTGCAACCTTACCCACCCTCTTCCTAATCCTTCCAGGGAAAACCCGTGTCAAGTCTGATATGAGCCGCAATAAAGTAGCCGACTTCTGAAAAGAAGCTGTAAAGGAACAAACTGAAAAGATGTCGAAAGATTAAAATAAATAGCTTTTCAGGTTATTGCTTGACCTCTTTACTTTAAATTTAGTAGACCTATACGAAAATGGGATTTTCCGAGCAATTAGAAAGTATGGTTCTCGGCTGGAATAATCCTACCCTTCTGAATGAGATAGGAATGTCACTTTTCAAACAACAGTTTGTAACTGCCTATAGTTTGAGGTTTTAGTAGATATTTTGTTTCGTACAGGGAGCAGCTAAAATGCATGTGTCCCACATCTCCTGTTTTCTCCTAATCCAGTAAAGCGAAACAGTGCTTGCATTTCTGTTGTCATTCAATTCACTCAGTTCTCTAGTTTTAGTACTTACAGTATTGCGATGGACGAAGCTTTCACTACAGATGGAAAAATAGTAATGTGTCAAGTGTGCGGTAAAAAAGTCGAGTGCTGTATGAAATCACAACTGGGGAGTCTTACCTATCTTATACATGCCAATATTGATATTAAATATTTTCATGATTTCACATATTTTGGTACATATTCAGCTTATTTTTCTTACATAAATATGTATATATTTCACACCTTCATATTACATAAAAATCCGGTCTCTAGTTATCACAGTTCCTCAGGAGAGAAGAAAAGTAACCCGTAAATTTTGCATCGAGCTCTCTGAATTGGGGACAGTCTTTCATAGCCCTTAAATCTAAGTCCAGGGACTCTCAGCTTTAATCTTTTTTTCAAAGAAATGTAGTACATATGAGCCGTTCAGAGCAAAAGTGGTGCAAGTCAAAAATGGGTAATGAGGGTTAAAGTAAACATTCTGTAAAATACAGCGCAAAGTAGCAATTAATATTCAATTTATTTAAACTATTAGTAGTCAGTGGATAACAAGAAGGCCATATTAATTGCTACTTTGCGCTGTATTTTACATAATTTTTACTTTAAATCTCATTACCCAACTTTGACTTTAACCACTTTTGCTCTGAATGGCTCATTTGTTTAGAATTTTTGTTGCCCTAGGTCGGATTTGAACGACTGACATTTATAAGAATTGAAGGGGGTAAAAATGAAATAGTCCAAAGCCCATTTTTAACAAAAATATTTTTTTTGTGAGAGTTCATTTCTTTAACATACGTATGAGAAAGGTACTAGTAAAATATTACGAGAATTACTTAAAAAATGACGTAAGTAAACGACGAAGAAATTATTGTACCACACCTAATAGCATTGGACTCTAAACCTTGAACACGCTCTTCTGTAATATTTTGTCTCTGTGGCTTAGGGCTATATCATTCTCACTCCTTCAATTATAAAATTATCTTTAGATAACCATTGCTTAAGGTATGTCTTTTAGTAGTTGGTAGTGATCAGGTTAAAATGGACTGTTACAGGAAAGTGTGTAAAAAATACAAACTTTAATACTTACTTACTTACTTACCTACTTACTTACTTACTTACTTACTTACTTACTTACTTACTTACTTACTTACTTACTTACTTACTGGCTTTTAAGGAACCCGGAGGTTCATTGCCGCCCTCACATAAGCCCGCCATCGGTCCCTACCTAAGCAAGATTAATCCATTCTCTGTCATCATATCCCACCACCCTCAAATCCATTTTAATATTATCCTCCCATCTACGTCTCGGCCTCCCCAAAGGTCTTTTTCCCTCCGGCCTCCCAACTAACATTCTATATGCATTTCTGGATTCGCCCATACGTGCTACATGCCCTGCCCATCTCAAACGTCTGGATTTAATGTTCCTAATTATGTCAGGTGAACAATACAATGCCTGCAGTTCTGTGTTGTGTAACTTTCTCCATTCTCCTGCAACTTCATCCCTCTTAGCTCCAAATATTTTCCTAAGAACCTTATTCTCAAACACCCTTAACTTATGTTCCTCTCTCAAAGTGAGAGTCCGAGTTTCACAACCATAAAGAACAACCGGTGATATAACTGTTTTATAAATTCTAACTTTCAGAAAGTGAAAGTCTCAGGAATCTTCTATGCCACATCAATAAATTTAAGAATGCAGTTATATTGCAAGACTCCAAAGCAGCTATTCTATCAATAGTCTCTAAACACACACCTTCATCCCAAACAGCAGAAATAACTAAAATACTCTCTCAATTAATATCACTCAATAAAAGAATTGCATTCCAATGGATACCATCCCATTGTGGAATCTTGGAAAACGAGAATGCGGATGGTTTAGCAAAGAAGAGCAGCACTGCTACTTGCAGACCTGTTACTACGTGTAAATCTAGCTATTACTCTGTGAAAAGTTTTATTAAATCTACATACTTAGACTTCAACAAACAAAATTTGATAACACAATCTCAAGGGAAAAAATGGAACTCTCTGCATCATAATCCACAGTTAATTCCCGAGTTACCACGCAAATCGTCTGTAGCTGCATTTAGATTGGCAACAAACATTGTTTGGCCAAACACCTGCATAGAATTGGAATATATCAGTCCCCTAACTGCCCATTGTGCAACTCAAACCAAGAAATGGATTCGGAACACCTCAAAATCTGTGCTTCAGTGGCTGACCATGATAATATCTTTGAAAAATATTGGAGTGCAAGAGGTCAAATGACTTTATTGTCAAACGCCTGGCATTAGAAAACAGCAACAACAACAACAACAACTTTCAGATTTTTTGACAGCAGACTGGATGATAAAAGCTTCTCAACCGAATAATAACAGGCATTTCCCATATTTATTCTGTGTTTAATTTATCCCGAGTATCATTTATATTTGTTACTGTTGCTCCAAGATATTTGAACTTCTCCACAACTTCGAAACATAAATTTCCAATTTTTATATTTCCATTTCGTACAATATTCTCATCACGAGACATAATCGTATACTTTGTCTTTTCAGGATTTACTTCCAAACCCATCTCTTTACTTGCTTCCAGTAAAATTCCCGTGTTTTCCCTAATCGTTTGTAGATTTTCTCCTAACATATTCACTCCATCCGCATAGACAAGCAGCTGATCTAACCCGTTCAATTCCAAACCCTCTCTGTTATCCTGGACTTCCCTAATGGCATACTCTAGAGCAAAGTTAAAAAGTAAAAGTGATAGTGCATCTCCTTGCTTTAGCCCACAGTGAATTGGAAACGCATCTGACAGAAACTGACCTATACGAACTCTGCTGTACGTTTCACTGAGACACATTTTAATTAATCGAACTAGTTTCTTGGGAATACCAAATTCAATAAGAATATCATACAAAACTTCTCTCTTAACCGAGTCATATGCCTTTTTTAAATCTATGAATATCTGAAGCACTGTACCCTTATACTCCCATTTTTTCTCCATTATCTGTCGAATACAAAAAATCTGATCAATAGTTGATCTATTACGCCTAAAACCACACTGATGATCCGCAATAATTTCATCTAAATATGGAGTTAATATACAAACTTTGATATTAGTGTTAAAAGTAGACAACTTTCATTTGTTCAAAGAGTTGACAAACGATACAAGTCCCATATTTAACAAATGAAGTGAGCATTGTTTGTATACTCTTTGAACAACTGAAAATTATTTACTAGTTACAAGAAATTATAAAACATTTTGCATGATTTTTAGAAATGAATGATACTTCAAGAAACGAAGAACTAATCCTAAAGAAATGACAGTGTAAATAATAGTAGACTATAGAAGATGAACCGAAAGTATTGTCATTAATTTCAAGGGGGTATTCTGTGATATATAGCGAACAGAAATGTTTTATACAATAAATTTTGCACATTTTTTGCTTTCTTTCCTTGATAAAAATTGTTTTATATGAAACATTTCATAGAGTGTTTTGGGAAAGCCATTGATTTAATTCCCAATATACTCAGTCAATTTAAGATAGCAGTGTTTTATGGTAATAAATGATTGAAAGATTTTTAGTTTTGTCCTTTAAATGTGCAAAAATTTAATCTGAACAAATATAACATCTAAAATTCCTTTGTACAAGGAAGAGTTACATTTGTTCGGATCAAATTTCTGCACATTTAAAGAACAAAACTAAAATTCTTTCAGTCATTTATTATCATAATACATTGCTCTCTTAAATCATGCTTAAATTGACTGAGCATATTGGGAATTAAAAATTTTATTGTTTTAAACTTTTTTGTTTGAAATATTTCAAAGAATAACCCGCAAAATGACATTACTTACTGTTCATTCCGTATATTTATGTATTAAACGTATTTAATTTTCGTCATTGATTTTATTAAAACGCAAATATTCTTAACTACAAAATAAAATTACGTTTTTAACACCGTTTAATAACAATAATTTTGTCGATCGCAGAAAGAAGTGAAAGAGGAGTTATGAATTGCTTTGTATTGCGTGAAACTGACTTATTCTTGTTATGTAATTTTTAGGTTAGGTGAGGATGGATTTCAGGATTAAATAAATACTCGTAGTACGATAAGCAGGATGAGTACAGTGATAATGAAAGAAAGGGGAAGTAAGAGGAGAAACAATTGAATGGTACGCAAAAGGAAATTGGAGCTGAAGGAAATGTTTATGCGAGCTCCAAACTTCTTGACCACTTGTCTCACTCCGACTTTCGCCGTCCCATTGAAGGAACATCAGAGAATTTTGACGAAGAAAGCCAAAATGGACGTATACTAACAGCTATCACATGAGTGGGGACAAGTATGACAAAACAGCAACAAGGCAACATCGACGAAGATGTTAGAAGCCTAGACAGCGAGTAGGGAAGGGGTTATGCAGTTCTAGCACCTATACAACAACAACAACAACAACAACAATAATAATAATAATAGTAATAATAATAATAATAATAATAGGATAATTGTGAAAGATGGACCGTATAGAAAACTACGATGCGCATTAAATAGACAATGAATCGAGACGGACAGCGTAGAAAATCACGAGCCATGAAGTTATCTTATGTTTCCATGGTGCCACGAGTGACATCAGAGTTAACATAAACAGTTTTTATGTCAAAACGTTACGTTTTTTCTCTTTGTAGGTGAAGTAAAGATATTTTCCTTTTTATTGGGTCCACAGTAATTTAATTAATACTATTGTTGCAAACTAAGTTCATTAGACTTTCAAATAAAAATGTTCCAGATTTATATTCAATGAAGAATATCAGACATTTTGAAAGTTATTTGCTTCCATAATAATGAAACACACTCCCTCTAAATGGTTTTTTTATGCCAAATACTTTTTCTTGAATTTATCCACCTTCAGTTTTTGAGTTTCAACGCGAAAACGTAAGTAACAATGTCAGGACGATCAGTGGGTTTTTCATGTGGGAGTAAAGCAATAGCTATTTCAGATCATTGTGGATTGTAGGTGAAAGTTAAAAAAAAATCAGTTTTGCTTTGCTTTCGAACAATAGACATAGCATCTTGATATAGCTGCTGCATGTAGAGCTTAGAATGTAGAAGGTAAAATCATTTTATCCTGCTAAGAGATCTTGCTGAAATGATCGGGAGACTACAAAATTTTGTAGGCCTCTTATTTTATCAGTAAGTAATACCTTTTGGTCTTTCCTTAGGAACTGTAATTTTTGCGCTCTCTCGAGCCAATACTGAAGAGAATGATGCATATAAATATCTACATTACACCGCCATTAGTCTAAGTATATGAAAAAGATCCAACCTCACTTGATTAATAACTATAAAAATATTTGATTTTTAATAACAATATTTACGTAAGTTTTGTAGATATATATACTACATAGTCGTCACTCAGTGAAGATCTAATTTCATATATTCTCTACATCTACTTATATAACCCCAAAACGTTTCACTTTCATATCATCAATATAGCATTAATATGTATAATTAATAAAAAATAGTCACATCATGGCATTAACTATAACAATATTTCATTTCTAATGGTAGTAATGTCATCAAACCACCTCAAGTATTGTAGATTTCAATATCCAATACACAGCTGTACTCAGAAAATTACACACCGCAGAATCAGACCTGTAAATCATTTTTAATAAGTCTTGAAATTTGTAATAACCAATCGAATTTGAAATCTAAAGATGTCAACAATCCTGCAGGTCATGGCTTTCGTGTAATAGCCTATTGTTTATTGCAGTGTGTTTGTGTTTTGTTTTATTCTGAAAAGCCATTATTTCTCAAAACTTACGACAGATGGATTTTGGAAAATAGGAAAATGACGTAAGAAAATTAACATTTCATTAAAAACTACTATTTTTCTGAAAAACTTTGTGTTCCAAGCTTCAAAATGAGGGGTCATTTATTAAAATTCGTTCAGCAATTTTCCCGTAATTTCTATTACCAGTTCAAATTACGAGTATATATATATAGGTATGCCTTCTGGTTGATAGTTCACAAAAATGAACCAGAGAGTACAATGTTATTGGTAACATGATAAACTTGATTCTTACGAAAAGATTCAAACATTAAAGATAGATAATTTTTTAAGGCTCGAATCGAATTCATCTTCTAACAGCAATGAAATTAGCCCCACCTTCCTGAGAGTGTGAAGTGTGAAGTGTGAAGCGGTGTCTCGATAGCGAGGCTCATAGAATGTCAAGGGGTCATCGTCAAGGAAACTCCAAGTTCAAGGTGTGTTTTAATGCAGGGTATTTCAAGTTGCTGTAAATCACATGTAATGAACCACTAGTTAGCGATATGTGGGTGTTGTTAACGACCATTTCAACGCTTACACCAAATGCAAGGATGGGTGAATGTCGATGTCATATCTTACCTAGACTTGGTTGGAGAATTGACCCCATTATTTCGAGAGCCTAAAGAATTTTCGCTTAAATCTAAGCGAAGATTTGATTTTGGTCTTTTCCATTTCTTATAACGTCCAATAACTGAGAATTCTATATGCCTACACATGATTTTTTAACTTAGTTTAGGAATTTGCCTCTTACACATTACGTCTGTACGCATTCTTGCTACACAACCGTTTTTCACGCTCTAAATGACACGACCAATTTAATGGTAGACCCAGAATCTACAGGGTGATTCTATACACTTTGTAAGTTAACACAGTGGTTCCCAATCTTTCTTGACTGACGACACACTTTACTGAACGCCCACAATATCGCGACACACTTATATAATTTTATTAATAAATAATAATAATAATAATAATAATAATAATAATAATAATAATAATAATAATAATAATAATAAAACCACTATTTCTCTTCTGGAGAAAAAGGTGGTCGAACCCTGTGTAACATATTTTATAGCGGACGGGGAGATGGGATGTCAAAATTTCCAAAATTAGTCCTGAACTGTGTGAAAATTATTAAACTTCTGCTCTAATTTTAGGATCAAAAGAGATTACTGTTCACTGCACAGGAATTTTGTCGTTTCTAACCTCCTTTTCGTCCAACTAAGATTTCTAAGATCTAAGCGGAATTCAAAGAAGAATTATATTAAAAACATAGTTATTTACACATATATCGGTTCCATGATGAAAAATGCAACAAAAAGATGCCGTTCCAGCGAGTTCCGCCGGAAAAAGAGCACTGATAACAACTTCTATGTAGTGTCGGATATCCAGTGTTGTGGATAAGTCTATGTTAACACGCAATCGAAAATTGTAAAAGAACAAGCAGCAACTTGAGTGGCATTAGAAAAAAAAAAACAAAGATATGTGTCAAAACTCCCAACGTATCTACGCTAGATGTCTGATAAAAGATTTTTATTGTCGTTTTTGAAAACTCGCCTAATGTGAAGTCTGCGCTTGGTGGGTTGCACAGAGTTTCTCTATACGTCGCCTTACAGTTAAAAAAACTGAACTGAGCATTGTTGCAGGTGTTCACGTTTCATTAGTAAAGTCTGTCTCAAAATAAAATGTACTATATCAGAGACTTCGTTGCAAATAAGAAATGTGTTGTAAAGAGATTTTCTGAATGCAATAAAATTTATTTTTCAATTCCAAAATTTCGCGACACACCCCATGGAGCTGCGCGACACACCGGTTGGAAATCCCTGAGTGAACCGATGAGCAATTCCCCTTGCTTATACAGTAGCGTGCAAATTAATCCGAACAACGTAATTACTTATGCAAAAACACTCAAACGGGATAAAAAAAAAAAGGATCTAAGACATGCCTCAGTAATCTATGTGGCCTCCCTTGTTCCTAATAACAGCTCTGAGACGATTTGGCATGGATTCCACTAATTTCCCACAAATATTCTTCATTTCTTCATCGCGAAACCATACACCAATGAGGGCAGAAATCATCTTCTTTTGTAAATTGACCACAAGTTCTCAATGGGGTTGATGTCGGGTGAGTTGCCTGGCCAGGGGAGTACCTGAATATTCTTCTTGTTGAAGAATTCTGTAGTTTTTCGAGACGTATGGCATGGTGCCAGGTCTTGTTGGGACACACCTCTGCCATCCGGAAATGATTTTTGCAGCTGGGGTACGATTCTGGTTTCCAATAAGTGAATATATTTGTCAGAATTCATCATTCCCTTGATAGGTATTAATGCTCCAGGCCCTTCATGTGTAAAACAACACCAAAACATTACTTTAGGAAGGTATTTGGGTGCTTGTTGGAGATGAGCTGCTGTTACTTTTTCGGATCCTTTCCGTACGTAAGAAACACGGTGGCCGTGGACCTCGAAATGAGACTCATCGGAAAAAAGTACATTCTTCCAGTCATTCACTGTCCAGTGTTGATGTAATTTTGCCCACATTAAGCGTTTTTTTGCACATAACAGGGGTTAGCAGTTGGTTCTTAATAGACTTACGAGCCCTTTGTTCAGTTTCCAAAAGCCTACGCCGCACTGTTGTGACGTGAATATTCGCCCCAGTGGTAGCCATTAACTCGCGGGTTAAGTCGACAGCAGTTAGTCTAGGATTTAATTTACTTTTCCTGACAATTAAACGATCATCTGCAGGTGAAGTCTTCCTTTTCCGGCCACAGTTTCCTTTTGTCTGGGGTGTGATGGATCCAGTCTCCCTGTATCGTTTTATGATCGAATTAACAGTAGCCAAACCGATGTGACATTCTGCAGCAATTTGCCTCTGTGTCATAGAAGAATGCTCTGCTAATGTTATAATTTTAGACCGTTTTCGTGGAGTTGTATCCATTTGTGAAGACGACAGAATGTACACAGGATTGCAGTATTAAGTCTTCAACACAACTGACAAGCAAAATGTCACATATTATAAAAAAAATAATGACAGACCTTCAACAATGGAATTACACGTACTACAGATGTCAATTAAAGCGGTATGAGCAGCTGTGAGGCCAACAATGACAGAAAATGTAAAAATATGTCTTGTTCGGATTAATTTGCACGCTACTGTAACTTGACCTTGAAATGTTTTGTGTTAAATTTAAGGTGTGCTGACGGGTGAAATTTGAGTAATTTTAAGTAAAAAATCGCATTTTTGTTTTCTTGTAAAAAATGAATCAGTGATCTCTTATTTTTATGTTTAGCAGGTTTCAATGTTCTGCGATGCTGAAAAGCATAAACAGTACGCAATATATAAATGGCTGCACCCTTGAACGTCAATTCCATGCAAACTTTACAAGCCGTTTTCTCACACTTTTTGTCGGCACATTTCGTCGGGTTCGAAGTGTAAAGGCTCTTACAATTTTGATGCTAGAAACATGACATTTTTACTGCTTGTTCTACACACTGTGATTAACAAAGCAGCTCATGGATTTTGTGATTAAATGAATACTTTTTAAAATAAAAAAATGAAATATTTATAGTGGTAATGGAAAATTGTGTATTTTTAGGGATACAGTGGTTATAAAAATGTTTACCCCTTTTGTAGTAAAGATATGGAGAAACTGATGAGTGAAGGTTTTCTAAATATGCCACTGGTTTTGCGACAAAAAAAAATCAAAATTTTTACTGAAAAATTGAACGACACTTTTCATTTCGAAATGTGCAATTTTTTTTTTTCAGAATATTTTTGTTAATAACTTAGGGTGCTATTCATAGACATTTCGCTAGCCCGCGCTACGAGCGTGCTAAACTAGATTCATATCATATTATATCGCAAACACTGGTTTATGAATACGAAAAACGTTAGTTCGCTGATCATCCACCGAAAGCCCGCGCTAAGAATGTCTATGAATAGGGCCCTTAGAAACTAATTGACTCACAAAAATGAAAGTTCACCGCAACATTGTCTATCACAACGTGATTATGTTTACAAAAACTCAAGGACGTAGCTTGAAAAATGTAGAAAATAGAAATTTCACCCATCACCTCTTTTAAAAATAAAATTGTACGCTGGTTTTATTTCTTCTTAGATTATTCAGGAACTCATTACGGCTTAATTTTGTATGTGCCTTCATGTTTACAAATTCTTATGTGCATAGGTACAAAGGTGTAAGGACTTTACGTGCATGTATTTTGATATTTGTTTAAAAATGTACATAAAACAACGCCCTGTTTAGTTTTCCTGTTACTCTAATATTTTTCCATGTCACGTATTTTGCGATCTGATGTTTTATGAACGTTTGTACCATGGAACGCCCGTCAGTTTAGATTACACACACGTCTTTCGATCACAGATACTCCAGCATAAGCGTTCTGTCTTAGTCAGTTAAAGATTTTTAACCTTGCAGATTGTTCACTCGTCAATAAGGCGAATGACAAGTAGTACTATGACGAATTCTCGGACTTAACTGCCAAAATATCATGTCACTGTGACGAATTTCATCGATGATGAATAAATGTGCTATAAACATGGTGCTATTTCGGCCCAAGACTTTATAATAAAATTACAAACCATTTTCCAAATTTGAAACATTTTAAAATTGAACCTTTTAAAAAAGAAATCTACAAAATTATTAATGATATATATATATATATATATATTAACAAATTTATGTGCTTTTTTACTTTTTATTTCTGTAGACTATATTCATGTTTTTATTAAACATCACTGGCTTCTGTCTGATTGTCAATTTATATTAAATGTGTTTTTTCTCTCTTTTTCTCTTTCTTTTTTGCTCTTGTGTGTTATTTATTGGTTTGAATTAAGTTACTTACTGTATTTAGTAAACTGTCCTTGTAAATTTTATGTTATATTATTGACTAAGACCACACCGTACACGAGCCTGGCTCTTACGGTAGTGGCTAGAAACATTTTTGTTTTATAATTTTAATTCGTACTCACTTTGCCTACTAGCTAGCTAAATAAAACTATTTCTTGTAAAACCAAAGAAAATTAGGGGAAAAAATGTAGCTACAACTGATAGATTCTCTATACAGGATGAGTAAAAAAGTATGGAACACTGCTTATAATTTCTTATTTTAATTGCATGAAGAACTCTGTACACAAAAGTTGTAGGAAGTGAAAAAGGAATATTTTGAACGTGTTTTCAGAAACTATGTTCTTCGTTTACTAAGGTGTTAACACCGACGAAACTTCGTCTTTGGATGGTAATAACTTAATACCGAAGATGTATTTAGTAACATGTTATATGTAAATAAAATAATAAAGGCTAATCTACCCAAAATAATTCTGTTTATTTAATTCCAAAATAAAATTGTAGATTGTTTAAACAATAACGTAAAAACATGTAATACTTTTCCTACTTCTACAGATTTTCAACCGATTGCTACGGCTAAACCGTCGAAGACTATTACGGCCTAAACGTCCGTCATTTTTGTTCTTTCTTGCCGTTATAAGCAATCAGACGAGAGCGATCTTCACCGCACCCTTAAATATTATCACATCGTAGCTCTCATGATAGTCAATCAATCGCGCCGTAATTTTTAGGATTCATAGATAAATGTCTAAGGAAAGCATAGAAAAGAAATTCGAAATCAATATCTTTTTTGGGAAGTGAGACAAAAATACTAACTTCGAAGTGATCCGTTCAAAATAAGCATTGATATCCTGAAAAGTTGATAAGCGACAAACTTTTTTATTTTTTGCTTTACATGGGGAGTCAGAGCTAGAGAAATGTTTAGGAAGAATTGAAATTACTTTTAAAAATGGTTTCCGAGTTTCGGCGAGTTAAACAAAGCAGCAATTTCGCCTAACGGACTTCGGTATGCAGAGAGACTAAACTTTTGTCTATTAGAACTGAGGGTTCTCATAGAAATTATCTCGCTGATTTCAACTTTCCTTTCAAAATGTTTCCATTGCTTAAGGTTTTCGAGTTAATCGTGAGTTTTGAAATTTAATTAAAATATTGCTATTACATAAATAACATTTATGCTGATTAAACACTAGCATGACATACTTTGAAATTCAGAAAAATGAAAAGAATGTCATAGGATAGGGAGCGATGGCGGGCTTATGTGAAGGCGGCAATGAACCTCCAGGTTCTCTAAAAGCCATTTGTGAGTACGTAAGTAGACTGAATGGTCAGAATATTCCTTTTTTCTCAGCCCCTGTAATTTTTATATGTAAAGTTTCATCACAGAAGTAAAATTTAGAAAGCTACAAAATCATGTATTTTATCTTCCAGTCTGCTGTCAAAAAATCTGAAAGTTAGAATTTATAAAACAGTTATATTACAGGTTGTTCTTTATGGTTCTGAAACTTGGACTCTCACTTTGAGAGAGGAACATAGGTTAAGTGTGTTTGAGAATAAGGTGCTTAGGAACATATTTGGGGCTAAAAGGGATGAAGTTATAGGAGAATGGAGAAAGTTACACAACACAGAACTGCATGCATTGCATTCTTCATCTGACATAATTAGGAACATTAAATCCAGACGTTTGAGATGGGCAGGACATGTAGCACGTATGGGCGAATCCAGAAATGCATATAGAGTGTTAGTTGGGAGGCCGGAGGGAAAAATACCTTTGGGGATTCCGAGACGTAGATGGGAAGATAATATTAAAATTGATTTGAGGGAGATGGGATATGATGATAGAGATTGGATTGATCTTGCGCAGGATAGGGACCTATGGCGGGCTTTTGTGAGGGCGGCAATGAACCTCCGGGTTCCTTAAAGGCCAGTAAGTAAATAAGTAACAAAATTATGTTCCATACTTTCCACTCATCTAGTAGATATAACCGATTGAAAATAGCCTATCCTAAGAAGTTAATTAACACGTAACGTACAAGAGACCGCGAAGTTGAACTGAGCACCCTGTATTTACCTTCAATTTTTTTTTCGCATTTACACTTTTTATACGAACAGCCAGAATTTCACATGGCAGGTTCTTACGCTTGCTATAATATATCTCTGTGTGTCAATTTTACATGCCAGCTGTGTAAAACATTCAGGCGTTACCATGGCAATACCGTAGGAGGGATTTTTCGTAATTACTTGAATGTTTTATGAAATGAAATGTAGCAGTCAAAACCGCAAACGGCCAGACCACTAGCTGACGTTGCATAACGTGTGCAATTATTAGAATCACTTTCTCGACTCTTTTCTTTTTGGGTCTATTTAATGGTCGCTCTGTCTCTCTCTACTTGTAGTTGAAGTGGTAAGACCAGCTAGGCGGCAGCTGGAAGCTGCAGTGCATAGCCATGTGTCGTCTTTGGTTCATCGTATTGCTCTCCCTGTGTACTGCTGGTACGTTCACACTGTTATTATTATTATTATTATCATTATTATTATTATTATTATTATTATTATCATTAGTATTATTATCATTATTATCATTATTAATATTATTATTATTATTATTATTATCATTAGTATTATTATCATTATTATCATTATTAATATTATTATTATTATTATTATTATTATTATTATTATTATTATTTATTATATCCCGGACAGTTGCAGGAATGTTACTGGACACATCAAATTAAATCTGTATAACCAAAAATTAATTGATTATGTTCTCATATTCTTCCAAGAGTTACATTTTCACAAACATAAGTACAGAATCTCCAAGAATGAATAGTGAGGTTTTATGAAAAGTGTGAAGTACGTATCATGTGCAATGAACTGAAGTTAGTGTTTTTATTGAACTCATTAATTTAAAAATGTTGCGTTCATTTGGTTTTATTTTCTGTCACTGTTGTCATAATAAAGTAACTGTTGTTAAATTCATCATTTCTCTTCTTAATTCAGTAATTCAACAAGATTTCGATCATTTGGTGTTATTTTCTGTCATTGTTGTCATTATTGTTAAATTTATCATTTCTCTTCTTAATTCAATAATTCTAAAAGAATGTGTTCACTTGGTTTTATTTTCTGCCATTGTTGTCATAATAAAGTCATTGTTGTAAATTTTGTAATTTCTCTTCTTAATTCAATAATTCTAAAAGATTGCATTCATTTGATTTTATTTTGTGTCATTGTTGTCATAATAAAGTCATAATTGTTAAATTTATAATTTCTCTTCTTAATTCAATAATTCTAAAAGAATGCGTTCATTTGATGTTATTTTCTGTCATTGTTGTCATAATAAAGTCATTGTTGTAAATTTTATAATTTCTCTTCTTAATTCAATAATTCGAAAAGATTCCATTCATTTGGTTTTATTTTCTGTCATTGTTATCATAATAAAGTCATTGTTGTTAAATTTATAATTTCTCTTCTTTATTCGATAAATCTAAAAGAATGCGTTCATATGATGTTATTTTCTGTCATTGTTGTCATAATAAATTCATTGTTATAAATTTTATAATTTCTCTTCTTAATTCAATAATTCGAAAAGATTCCATTCATTTGGTTTCATTTTTCGTCATTGTTATCATAATAAAGTCATTGTTGTTAAATTTATAATTTCTCTTCTTTATTCGATAAATCCAAAAGAATGCGTTCATTTGATGTTATTTTCTGTCATTGTTTTCATAATAAATTTCATTGTTGTAAATTTTATTTCTCTTCTTAATTCAATAATTCTAAAAGAATGCGTTCATTTGATGCTATTTTCTGTCATTGTTGTCATAATAAAGTCGTTGTTGTAAATTTTATAATTTCTCTTCTTAATTCAATAATTCGAAAAGATTCCATTCATTTGGTTTTATTTTCTGTCATTGTTATCATAATAAAGTCATTGTTGTTAAATTTATAATTTCTCTTCTTTATTCGATAAATCTAAAACAATGCGTTCATTTGATGTTATTTTCTGTCATTGTTGTCATAATAAAGTCATTATTGTTAAATTTATAATTTCTCTCTTTAACTCAATAATTCTAAAAGATTTCTTTCATTTGGTTTTATTTTCTGTCATTGTTGTCATAATAAAGTCATTGTTGTTAAATTTATAATTTCTCTTCTTAATTCAATAATTCGAAAAGCTTGCGTTCATGTGGTTTTATTTTCTGTCAATGTTGTTAAATTATTATGCTGAAAGAAGTACATTGAACTTGGCACAGTTCGGAACGTTGATACTTCTGACTTAGCAGACTTCGGAAAAAAAACTGTGAGATTGTAATGGGAATAACACTGAACATAACACCGTTTGGAAAGTTTCAAGTGTATTCCTGTACACATGTATGGGAAATAATAACGTTAACCTATAAATTAAAAAAATCTACCTAAAGATTAATTTTTGGTCCTACAGAATTTATTTGTTATGTTAACAATAGTTATTAGAATTGAACAGTTTGATCCGATGCTGTGGATTGAACTTCGGTGTAGCTCAGTGGTTAGAGCTCTTGGTATGTAGAACCAAGGATCCGGGTTCGATCCCCGGCACCGGAGTGAATTTTTCTCCTCTAATAACTATTGTAACAATAAAAAATCGTTTATAAATGACTTAGCACCGTTTGGAAAATCACTCTTCATTGTACTGAGATTTCTAATGAACACCAGTTTTGCAAAGAATAACTGTAAAACGTTGGCACATAATCCCTCACGTTTTATGCGTTTCGTAACAATTGAGCTTTCTTTATGTGCTGTGAACATTGCTGTTTGTATTGTGTTTTGTTGGACTATTGCCAAATAGACACAAAAAGCAGTTAATTCTATTATAAACCACTACTATTTAGGAAGGATTCTTACCTATATTTTGCTTCTATTTATCGTTTTCTTATACCTCCGTTTCTTCTTCGTTTTGGTCGATAGTTATTATTTCATACGGCTTTCTGAATATCCACTTAAATCTGTAGGCTATTAATTTATTTTGTTGTTTAGATCAAATACTATATGTATTTTTAGTTCATTAGGTATGCCTTCATTTGTTTTACTTCTATTTCTAGGTGCCCTGATCTTGTTCTTAAAAAATTTAATTTCGTTTGTTTGTGGCCGTCTTTTGTCTCTTTCATTCGTCACCCATATCTCACTGCTTGTAATAGCTTTGGCATTGACAGACCTTCATAAACTTGTAGTACAAAGTCTTTTTTTTAACTTGCATTGCTGTTTTTTATTCTCCCTTTGAATTAGCCAGCGTTAGATTCGTAACCTTACCTGACGAAAAAAAAATAATTTCTGAGAGTTTACAGTTTAAAATGTAATATGCCGGGTGATTCTGTAGCTTTATTACAAACTTTTAGGAATGATGGAGAGGATCATTATGAATAAGTTTCATATTTTAGCCCGTGTCCGGAATAGCAATATGCGTTACAAGAGCGGTTATGGTGAAGTTTTCATGTTCGAGGAAAAGTTTGAAAAAGCGAAACGTATTTGAGCTTTTTTAATTTCCGAGAATTGAAAGAAAACATACCGCTCGTGTATCGTACATTATTTTGTGCGAAGATCGTTTATTACATACCTGAAAGAGGAATTTCTAATTAGTTGCAATGAAATCTCCATCTTGGTTTCTGTTCAATGACGGCAAATTTGCAAAAAAAAAATATCTATCTTCAACATTGTTGCTTTAAAATGTTTTCTGTGTTTATTATACTCCAGTAGGCCGTGATATACGTCTGTATTTTTTTCCCCCAGTCTATAAATCTCAACGAGTTAGATACTTTAGAGAGGACAAAGATCTCAGAAAGTTGAAGACAATTGAACATTGGTCCGCCATGTTTCGGTTAGTCAAAACAAAGGGGCGTGGCTCGGATGTTGTAGGAAATTACTGTGATGAAGTTAGTATTATTGTGAATTGAGTTACATATTAAGACTATGTTAATAAGTAAAAAGTAAAATACACACAAAACTTTACGTTTTATAACAGCTGTAGGCCTATGTTTTATTAGTTTCACTAAATATAGCCCAGATATTAAATGACAAGCTATACTCGATGCAACCAAAGCAAAGCACCTAAAGACGGATGAATTTAATCGGCAGAAGAAAAATAAATAATTTTTTGACTTCGTCACAAATTTAATTACCTTACAGCTAGTCTAACCTAATATGAAATCATGTAATTCAGTGCTCATCAGGTGATTTCAAGAGAGACGACGTATGTAACTAATAGGAGTAAAATATAGAAAAGGTTGTGGCGAAAATTAAAAAAAATATCCAGTAATTAAGTTATTGAGAAAAATTCATTTGAAATTGGAATTAACACAGAGAACTTTTGAAAACTGAAATTATTAAAACTACAAATAATCTCTTAGCATGCAACATAATAATTAAAGAATGACACTAAAAGAAAGTTACTCATGATCATAACTCACCACATTTATTGAAACGATAAGATATTTACGATTAACATTGTTATCAGAAACAACAGGAGCCACAGCTAGGTACACTTCTTTTCGCGTGATGGAGACATCGTGTAATCTAATATAATTTGAAACAAGCATTGATCTCACACGTGTCTCGCAACTAAGCAGAGGCTTTTGCAGAATAAAACTGTTCTTACATTATTTTGAACAATAATGACAAATTGTGTGTGATGCAAATGCTAACTTTCCTCTTTGGTAACAAAAAGAGCCCTAACGCATTAATAAAAAGAAAATTGGAGTAGGCCCTATAAACACAATAAATACTAAACTCTTGATGGTACAAACTTATTAATACAGATATTTCGCTTATGCTCAGTCCGTCTTATCTTATAATTCTCTGCGGCAATGGTACCTGTATTGAGAGGGTTTAATTATCCAGCAACGAATATTATGATTTACGGTACATTTCATTTAAATCCGAGGGAATGAGACATTTTTGGAAATTTTAAAGTCTTAATTATTACTTTTTCATTTATAAATCAGCTTTTTACAAAACCTATAGCGAAATGTTTAAATTAAATATTGATGTATCTGAAAAATATAATACATGTACCAACTCGTTACAGTGTACCTTTGATAAGCACTCCTTGCGGAGGCTGGCGGTACTAAAGACGCCATGTTTTTTAGGGAACGATCCATAGTACTGTTGGCCTCCGCAGGGAGCGTTTATCAGAGGTTTTTAGCCTCTCTATAGTATCTAACTCGTTGATAAATCTTGTTGATTTTTCACGGCTTCCTTAATGTTACTTGCATAACTTTAGTGGAGTTGTAGAGTTTACTTAATTTTTGCAAATATTTAAAAACAATAATTAACAGTGCAATTTAGGTGAAATTGCAGTGGTAAGTTTCCAATTTATAATTATTACTATATTGAACGTCTCTAAAAATAATATGATAAAAGCCTAAAGCAGTAAAATGAATGTGTCACTTAAGCGGTAAGAAGAGGGAAATTGTTATGTGTGTTAGGTTGGGAATACTGAATGTGGAATTTTAGACTTTCCGCGGATTGGTTTTGTGCGGAAACCAAGCAAATACGCACGATCTCGCACAAACGTTATTTTTGGTAACTACAGAACGTGATGTGTGTTGTCAAAATGTTTTCTCTAACCACAGTCTTTACCAAGCGAAATGTTTTCAGACACAGATTACTATATAAACGTTGTCCAAATGATATTCTCTATCATCCCTAGAAGTTCGTAACAGTCGCAGAATCATCCTATAATGACTTGAACTTCAGTTTTTTGGACTGCTTACAGAATTTTGTACTTGTAATTCCGAAAGTAAGTTATTTCACTTCGTATATAAATTGTACACTTTTAAGTAAACCCGTGGTGTGACAACCCACGAAGGGCCAAGGTCATTCAGCCGATTGCTATGTCCATAATCCTCAGCAGAAATGAAAGGTCATCCAACCAATACGGCGGTAACGTGTGATCGACAAAATGATCCTCCCTTCCCCCCCTCAGCCTTTACAGCTGGCGTACGAAACCTGATTTCGCTACTTACTGTAGTTTTGCATATCCATCACAATGTTGGGTGGGCACCGGTCCCTTACACTGACTCAAATTTTATGAGAAAAATATCTTCCCCATGAGGCTCTAACCAGTGCTAATTTTTGTATTGCTAGTACAAGACATAACGCTTTAGACCACGCAAATACAATAGCGACACTGTTGAAGTAGGTACATGTATATCGTCGTTCTTCCTGCAATAACTCCTATGTGACATGTTTATCGATTTTCAGATTTTTGCTCTATTAAATAACTGAAAAAGTGATACAGTAAACAATAAAATCTCCTATATGAAATTATATGTCTTTCTTTCGAAAATGTAAGCATTCACAATCTCCTATGTACAACTGCCATAGAATGAATAAATGTGTTTTTCTTTCTACTGAAAAATTTTATATTTTGCACATAGGAGTTATTGCAGGAACAACGACGCTATATTAAACTTTTCACGATTGTGTTGTTATTTGGAAGCTAGCGACACCAAACGTCAACGCGATAGGCAGTTGGTCATGGAAATCAAATCTGCTTACAGAAACGTTCCTCGAACGTACTTCTCTTTCAAGATCTCGTGGCGCCTGAAATAGGCATAAATATACAATTTAGACTTCTTTACCATCTACGAATATATTATTTTGACTCACGATGTTTCAGACACCCTTTATTAATTGTGTTTCTTGCGTTTCTTACGCTAGGTGTTGTTTTTTTTTTTTTTCCTGTTTTCCGCTGTGTTCATTTTATTTGTATTACGTAAGATTTTTTAAACTAGATATTTTATTGTTCTATAAACATAATAGACAATGAATATGGGAAATGATCACTGCAGTTTATTGCTATTGGAGTGTTAAAATGATACTTATATATCTGAAATTGTATATTACATAGACTTGAATTGAATTGTCACTTGAATGTAAGATAGATAACTCGAGAAAGAACTCGCTGATGTTTAAAGATGATCCAACCTTCGAATATTGTGATTTCACACGTATTCACAGGAGTGAACTCGGTAAAGGAAAGTCTTTGTGGAGAACAAAGATATACAGCAAATAATTTTTGTTTTTTTAAAGAAACGCCTGAAAGTAGGCATTCCTTCATTCGCTTCTGCGATCTTGGTTGCCTGCCGTTCGGAAATGTGAATATGATATTGCCGAGGTAACAATGATGATATTTTTATTTTAGTTTGTGATTAAAAAATCGATCACCAATTCAATGAGTTCACTTGGATTAATTCATTGCCGTATAATTTTGAAATCTACGTGGATTTTAAGGACATTAACGGTCGTTAGCACAGCTTCGTTTAAAAGGGGAGTAAAAATTGGAACTTATTTGATAGGCAACTGTCCCCGAGTAAAATTTATAAATTACTTTTCTCCTGCATTAAAATTCTTTCATATGTTCTGGTCGTTTGTTACCTTGAAAGAAATACTGCCATAGTGCTGATCTGCAGAAAGTAGCGCCCCATGTGTCTAGTGTTACCATGTGTTGTAGATCCGATAAAAAAAAAAGAAAACCAGTGAAGAAAGGTTTCAATGAATGAACCAAAAAAAGATTGACAGGCGACTCATGGAATCCCTATAATTTCGTGAAACGTTTATGTTGTTCTTGATTGTTATTATGAGCATGGTTGGGATTGTAACGATGTTTGAAATAAAAGTGTGATATTTCTTTTCATTTCTGTCTTCATACTCTCCGAATCTAAATTTAACAAGGCGGAGCCTTCTCGTTAACTACTACATAATCACTTCTTCATTCCATGCGGCCTAGTCTCCAGACAACAATGCAACTGATAGTCGAAACGATTCACACATCAATATGACGCCAATAAGTTGTTTGAAATTGTTATGAATAATAATATGTCATTACAGAGAATTGGATTCATTTGAAAATTAATACTGTATTTAAGTTCTTTAGAAGACAGGTCTGAACCTCATAAATGATATCAATAAGGCATCACTTACAAGGCAGCTAGGCCAGGAGATAATGGAATAGGGTGATCAGTTCTGTTCCCCCTCCATTGCATACATCGCTGACAAGTTAACATATTACACTAATCAGATTTCATATGTATACAAACAATTGTTCTTCCTCTGACACACGATAATAGATGTACATATCAGAGAGAACCTCAATCAGAAGTATTTTTAGAATTAAACTATGTGAAATTAACTATTACCGAGCGGGCTAGCGGCGTGGTAGAGGGCTGGCCTCGCATTCGGGAGGTCCGGGGTTCGATCCCAGGGGCCGGCAATCCTAACTGAGGCTTTCCATGGTTTCCTCAGTTATTTCCAGGCAAATGCCGGGATTGTACCTCTTGAAAGTCCGGCCATGCACGGCGATCCTTTCCCTAATCCTTTCATATGTATGAGTGAATGCTATGTAATGTCTTAAATGTTTGTGTTGTATCGGAGGTGGCCCTGGCACTGAGCTGATCCCTCGTCCGGGGAGGCCCTCCATGTCCTCGTGTGGTCAAAAAAGTATGTACGGTATGTGATCCATAGCTTAATACCTCTCCCGACAGGTCGCGGCCCTGTAAGGCCCGGGTGGCGTGGGTCGTGTAAATGCACCTAGAAGGGAGAGGTTAAACTGAGAGGAGGAAGAAGAAGAAGAAGAAGAAGAAGAAGAAAAAGAAGAAGAAGAAGAAAAAGAAGAAGAAGAAGAAATTAACTATTCCTGTCTTTATAGTCCCTGGATTTATTAATCACCCCTTTGTGTATGAATAAATAATGAATTCATTATAATGTCTCATTCATTTGTTTTCATTTTTTGTTTTATCATGGCTGGCCGTATTCGACAATACGTTTTTTTAGACATAATTTCACTCATCCAAGGTGTACTATAATTAATGACGTCACCGTATTAACAGAAAGCGTGACCAGATTTCGTGAATAACACGCGCAGAAACGTTTCATGTAAAAAGAGAAGTTGAAGGAAAGAAGCAAGAATTTTAAGGAAAGGTAGAAGAAGAAAGAAACTATGTAGGCCTAAGTAAAATTAAAGAAACAGAAAAGGAATCTAGGAGGAAATGAATGAAGACAGGACAGTTAAGATTGTAAAGAAGGAAGAGTTGACGTCAGAAAAATTATAATAGAGGATTGAATGGAAAGAGAACGAAGTAGTTTAATAAATAAAAGGAAAATTGATATGACACATGGAAGAGAGAAAGGAAGTACGAAGCAGAATAAATGTAAATAATTATACAAGTTATTCAAACAGCCACCAAAACTTAAACTTGTAATCGTTCATCTTCCGAGAGCGAGGAATTTGCTCCTCGTGTGCCTATTCTCAGTGCACCATGGCTCCGTTATGATGAAGATACCGACTCTGAATGACGGCAGAAATGTAAACTGATTCATTTTATTTTAACCCGTGCCGTCTGCTTTCAGCTGAAGACACAGACAGCCAGGTAATCGGATCGTGGCACCCGATGCCAAATTTCGCGGCAGTGCGCCTAGTTGAGTGTCCCAGCACCAGAGGGCAGGCCTGGCCGTGCGTGCCGGTGGCGCAGTGCACCAATCTCCGTCCGCGGGCGAGCAGGCAGTACTGCCGCTGGGAAGGCGGTGAACCGTTCGTCTGCTGTCCTCAGCAGCAAGCGCCATTGCAGCCTCTTATACATCAGCGTGAGTTACGTTTAATTACATAAATTACTGTACAGGACTGGTAACTGTGTCCGCGGTCTTGTTGGTGAGGAAAAGGTTTTCTGAGGGAAGCGAAGAGGGAGGGGGGAGTTGAGCTTATTGGTAAACGTACTATTTATTATACGTGCAAGAAACATTTCCTCTTACCTTGTCTTCGCCTAGGCTTGCAGTGGGTTGCAGACGGAGTCGCGTTTCACTCGGATTCTTCAGAAGATGAACTGCCATTTTCACTATCGCTGCCCCCGGCTTCACTATCACTATCAGTGTTCAAGTTGATTGATATTTGGTCAATTACATCTGGAACTACTCCGTCCTTTTCCCAGTATTCTGCTTCTAAATTGGCGACGTGGTGGCAGAAGCCTGCCCAATCTTGTCGTGTTACCTCCTGTATTGCGTTCTTCGTAGTTTCGCGCAGCTTTGTTAAAGACAAATCTCCTGTAACATTCGTGTCCCTTACAATTCTCTTGATTTTCGACCATGCGAGTTCGATGGCATTTAGATCACACATATATGGAGGAAGACGTATCACAACATGTCCACTACCTGACAACATGTTATCTATTCTATACGTCTTCTCCTTTGGTTTCAGTGGAAGAATCAGTTTATAAAGGTCGTTCTTACGCATTGTCTCATTGCACTCGACTCCTTTCTTTCTCAGCCACTCTATCATGTCCCCTTTGAGGGCATAGGGTGATGGCGCTTTATCAACCTGAATACAATGGTATGGTGCATTGTCTAAAACGACAACAGAATTTGGCTGAAGATTTGGCATAAGTTGATTAACTACCCACTTTTGAAAATTGCCGCTATTAATTTGCCCATGGTAGTCTCCTGTTGTAGAGCCAGCTTTGTATATTAGTTCTGCACCGGCAAGAAAACCACTTGCGCCCCCGGCATGTAGTATTATCAGTCTGTTACCCGAATTCATATTGTCCTGAATTCCCATTACGCCATCACTTTGCCAACATCTTCGGTGAGTTAGATTGCTATCGACCCACGTCTCGTCTACGTACACAATTTCACGTCCTTCTTCTCGATACTTCTCCATTTTACACAGATAGTTTGCCCTCCAATCAATAATATCCGGTCTTTCTACCAAGATTTTTCGTTTTGACTGGCATTTCCTCCATTTAAACCCCATGCTTTTCACGACTCTGTTTAGTGATTTTCTGCCCCAAGGAAAATTGATTTTTTCTTTAATTACCGTAAAAAGTTTAGGTATTGTCGGCACTCTCTTTTCTTGAATATAAAAGTCTTGTATTGTATTTCTTATAACACACTTGTCGAAGTCGTCTACATGCAGTATATTACGAGATATTATTCGTCTCTTCTTTCCTGGCGATTTCAGAAGTCTATCCGGACTGTTTTCTTTTCTTATCTTATGTTCCTTACTAATCTTCTTTATTGTACTATACCCTACTCCAGTGTATTCGGCCGCTCTTTCAGTTGATTTATTTAAGGGAATCCTCAAATGTTTTTGCACTCTTTCCTCATCGCACTTCTCTATGATGTTAGCTATTATTTCTCTTGCTTCACTATGAATAGTTGTGTTTGCCTTTCTATTAGCCATACTAAACGAAAGTGTTTAAGACTATCGTTCTTGCTAATATCACTGCTCTATAATCTCGCACTATTATTCCTATACTATAGCTATACACATCCTATACTAATTTATCACTATACTACACTACACTACACTAATCCTATACTAGATATACGCACTACACTGAATTACACAGATTTACTGTAATTACTGTATAAGGAAGTTCTGAATTGAACAATGTAAAGAATACTGTAAACTCAAGTTGACTGCACTCTCGCAATATATATTCAGAACTGGTAGTTGTCTGTCAATGTCATAGAAAGGCCACCCCCATCCCGAACCTTCAGTACCTACCCTCTTCCCCGCGGTTGCGGCAGACCCCTCTCACACGGACACAGTTACTAGTCCTCCACAGTATGTACAGCGTAAAAGGTTAGGTTACATTGAAAAGACATGAACTAGGGGCGGCTCGTCCATAAGAGCTGCGGAGCTGCAGCACTCCCTGCTTTGACAGGAAAATAATAATAATAATATTTGTTTTAATTTGTAGAAGAATTGTTACAGCTTTTATTGGTAAATTGCTTTATATTTCATCTGGCCGGGAATGTGTACTATTATCTTATGCAGTAGCGGCCCGCTGTTATAGAGGTTGGCAGTTCTGCATGAAAAATAGTGTATTTAGCAAACGCATGCTGTTTATTGCATCTAAATCCGAAATCGGATAACGCGTATAATTACAGCCCCTTCTCGAAGTTGACTGTGCACCCGAAATTGTACTCCAACCATCCGCGCGCCCTACCACCCCGTGCACTACACCTCTCCCACCTGGCACAACTAGTTACGTAGTGGAGATGCGCCCCTCACGTTGATACCTGAATGAACAACCATCAGGAACTTTCTATCGTTCGAACGCTTTTAACTCCTACCGAATTTCTTTACGTCAACTTTTCTAGCCTTTACCCGTACCGGCAGACGGAATTATAAAACAGAGAGCTGGGAGTTCCTACAGATTTGCAATAAAGTATCGTAACTTGACCAGTTTGTAAAGATGTTTGTTGTATTATTAAATTTAATTCCTTGGCAAGAAATGAGCTGTGGTACACAATAAAAAATTCTCCGTGTTTCCCACTCATTACGTTAGCTCCGCCATTAACCAGCACAATTAATTCATGTTGTTCAAATATGACTGAATTTCCGTTAAGCCTATATTCCATTAAGATAGTTTCCATCAAACTTTCAGCGTCATGTTTTGGTGGCAATGAAGAGAAATTTCCAATAATTTTATTGCTATCCAGTAAATTAATTTTGAATTGTTTTCGTAGTTCCTTTCAATTGTGAGCCCTATAAATGATCTTTGGAAGTTTAATCTAAATGTGGAGTAAAATCAGTCAAACCCCGAAATATACCGCCGTTTGTTGAATCTCCTGATTCAGCAAGTCCTCGCATCGCTAATTCAAATGCGGCACAGAATTTTAGATAGACCATATCTCTTTTTAGAAACATTTCTTTCTTGTTTCTGAATGTTAATCCAATACGCAGAATCAAGCTGTGTTAGAATATTTTAATATCATTAACAGTGACAAATCTGTTTGACTTGAAATGAGTTTTCGAATTTTCATGCTCTTATAGTTTTTTAAAGTCAGATTAACTAAATCCTTCACTCCGGTGTTTGTCCATATATTTTCTCCTCTAAACAGAATACACGGGTGGGGGAGAAAGCGTTTTCATGAGCGCAGCAAAAAAACAATCGTTTCCATTACACATTTCGGTATTAAAATGACTAGTAGGCTACATGATTTTCTCGAGTTTTTCCAGAAATTTCCAAATTTAAATTTGGTGTAGGACGTCCTAATTTCTTAAGTTAACGTGCAATTTCTCTTTTAATTTCGAAAAGGGTTGGTCGATTAGGTTTTCATTTAATTCATTTTTAATATAAAATATTTCCTCAGACACACTGACTAATCACATCACACCACCCACAGTACTATAACACACTGGAACTGTAATGATATTCAGTAGTCCAGAAGCCTGTCTGTTCTAACGCAGGTCATAAAGAGATGAGGGTGTTGGCGGTTCTTTTGTATATTCGAACAGATCTCCTTCGGTTGCAGCTCCAATGCAGTCTTATGGGGCAGTGAAGAAAACCAGTTTTCTGCTGCCGACTACCCTACGTTGAGCTTCAGGAACTGCCGATCACAGATCCGAAAAGTACACTACAGATAAAATTCTCCAGCAGTTCAAGGCTCCTACAGACAGTAAAATCTCGAATCGAAGGAGAATGAATTGGAAAAATAAATGAAACAATGAACTAGATTACATAAAAGCACGTTTTACATTTTTAATTTTACAGGTCCATTTAAATGGCGGTTCTGCAGTTCTTATTGTAGAGCCGCCCCTGATCTTACGCATAATCTTTTTGCGCGTCGAATTGGAGTTGACATTGCATTCAAAGTCGTCCTGGGATCTGCAGGGTGGGCAGCTCGTAGTGTGTGTGTCTTGCATGGTTAGGGGGTAGAGAGGTGAAGGGAAGCAGAGGGAAACTGCCGCTGTTTAAAACCCATATTTCGCTGCAGTGGCTTGCAGAGCCAGGCCATAAGGGAAGGTCTTTCCTCCACTCCCACATCGCTATTGTAATACTACGTCAAATGGATTCTCTATTCCCTTGAAACTTAATGACAACATTTTTATTTTCTCTTCACATACTTATTGTTGTAGAATCTTATCGAGTTAATATAACGAAATTATTTTTTTTTTCATTATTATTACGTATATATCCAGCCTCCAGTAGACTCTTAGGATTTGCCTTAACTCAAAATGATTGCACGAGTAGAATCCTTTTGATATAGCACGTAAAATACGAAAGAGACTTCTTTTCCAGTTTCAGAACATTGTTGATCATCAGTATATCTGAGTGTTGCTTTGGTGTGACGTCTTAGTACCGTAACTTAACCAGTGCAAATGTGCAAGCATGAGTGTGTGTGAATTACAGAATATTAATTTTATTTTTCTCAACTTTCCCTCGTGAAGAAGATTGATGTAATGAAATGAAATTACAGGGTCGTCCGTTACCCGACTTAAATCTTACTCAAGCTTCATCCAGCCGAAATAGTGCATATATGTAAGGAAGTATAACAATGAAATTTACGCTAAGCATGTGTGGTTACGTAGATGTGAACAAAAAAAAAATCTGTATTTTGTTTTCCTTGCCTCCTCTTCGCTGGTGATACTGCATAGACTAGGAGTGGTGTGACAGATTTAGGACATTTGCCCCTAAAAATTAAAAAGCACGAATCTTCGCAATCTCACCTGAAAAATGTTATTTCATTGGCTATGTTAGGAAAAACTAATATTGCTGCGCAACTAAGTGAAATGAACAGAACAAACATTCTCAAACATAATCAAGAAATGAAAAAAAAAATCGTGAAATTATTTTAAAAAATATCGATTGTATCAAATTTTGTGGCCAATATGAACTTCCTCTTAGGGGACATGATGAAAAAACGATTCGAAGAACTCTGGTGTATTTCGTGAGTAATCCAAACGAGTCTCTCACAAATCATTTGGAACATGCCACTGTTTAAAGGTAATTCTAAAACAATTCAGAATGAACAGGTAGATTGCATGTTGAGTGTCTGCCGATTTGAAATTCAGACTGAAATCGATGGTATTAGTTTTTTTTTTTAGCGATTATGGCAAATGATGCCACAGACATCTCCCAACTAAGGCAGGAAGTTTTGATTTTTCGATATGTAGTGCATTTATTTTTGTCCTATACTTATTAGTAATGATATCAAGAAGTGAAATTTGTATGTACCAAAATCTACTGCAGCTCCCCCAATCCACAAGTTCACGAGCCTCCACTGACGTGAACCCAAGGGATTTTTCCGTAGAAATAAAGGTCGATACAGACGCTAACACGTTGTGGGGGTGAGTGTTCGGCAGCTGTATTTATTACATATTTTGCACCAGTGATGTTTACTTTTGGCTCACTTTCAAGACCGTCAACTCGGTAAAAATTTTCAATTTTTTTTTTTAATTTTCTTATACAGTAGGCCTACATACATTTTATCTTTCCACGCTTATGTAGACAGCTGCACTGTGCACTGGCGCTTTCGTTCTACCACCGCGACCGTGGAAAGATAAAATGTATGCGCAATATTACAAAGCTTTTATTTATGAACATTTACCTATATTACTTTCCGAGAATAATTGAGGCGCTCAGCGCACAAATGGCCCAACCCACGAAATTATATTTCCATTTTATATCTTTGTAACAGACGCGAAATGCGATACATAAACGAAACTTGTACCGAAATCTCGTGGAAAAACTGGGAATGTTGATTTGGTCGATTTACTCTTTGAAGAGAACAATATGAGGAGCACTTTAAAGCAATAAACTCAGTATGCAAATTTTATGGGTTGGGCCATTTGTGCGCTCAATGCCATTTGTATTCAGTAAATGTCTTTATTCAATTCGGTGGCGCCATGATGTACAGTATATTTAACTTCAAACGCTGTTTTACCAAACGTACATATTCCAAGTTTTCAGTACACTTTGTAGAAAAACTATTTGAACTATACTATCAGGCTATTTTACAGCCCATTCGGTATCTGCACGTTAGGGGAAAGAAAAAGTTAATTGAGAAGCATCCCTCCCTCACTAAGCTTCCACTTGCAGCTAGTTAGTTCACTTACCCCCACCATAATGTTCTTACTATGAGCTACGGCGCACGGATGCATTTTGTTTCACGAGATAACGAATGACCTATATCAGATATAACGGGTGTTTCACAGTTATAGGTACAAACTGCAGGGGTGATTAGACGACAATGAAACAAGGCAAAAAATCCTAATAAATATATAGTCCCTCGATAATAATAATAATTGAATTTAAGAGTTAAGACAATGAACCTACTTGCTCTGATTCTTCGGATCCAACCAGGACTTCCATTAACATACAATTATAAATCTAGGTGCACATAATGTACCCTTATAAAAATAAATTTCGTCTATGAAATAATAAATCCCTCATTATCTGTAATGTGTAGACTCTATTGTTCCTTTATAAAGAGAATTGAGACCAGAGTGCTGCATTGGAGTTAAATCGCTCGCTTGAACTCTGTCGAGTGTCGCACCCTCGAGTAAGATACGATCGGTCGTGATACGCTCGTAATAAATAGAAGCACAGTACAAGGTCATCTCACCGACATGTCTTATCTTGTGTGGAAGGCGACAGATAAGATACACATGTTTTGCTCACACGGTAAAAATAAGGCTTTATTTTCTGCGTTTATGACAAATGTTTAATGGAACGTACCAAAACAGGAACATGAAGTTATAAATAAAATAGTATGAAAAACTTCGATATACAGTTATTATTGCTAATTAATAATTATTCAATATTTCATTTACCACATATATAATATGATAGGTCCATACATAGTGTTCCGCCTATATACTGCAACAATGTAGAAATGTTTTACAAAATATTATTGATATAGCAGTAGATTAATAACAATATTAGTACAGAGATAACGTCACAGAAAATATAATAAAACGAATAATCATGCTGCACAACTGTTACAGACGCAAAGATTGATACACTAATTATTATTATTATTATTATTATTATTATTATTATTATTATTACTAGAAAACTTGATACAGTTCTTGCATTATCATGATTGTGTTCTCCGTTTATAATAATTACATTTACATCCAATAACATCTATCAGATGTGGCAAAAACAAAATCACTCCTGTGTGGAAAAAAAAAACATTTACCTACATCATTTATATTACATTTTAAAGCGAGTTTTGTAGTTGTACTATGGAGAGGTTAGTTAAACACTGCAAAGTTTTGAAATGATAAACATCTATGATGTTACTACACAGTTCATCACTATAACAAGAACGAATGTCTAACGCTCGGCTTATACCGTTCGAGGATTTATCGCTCGTGACAATTTTACCCATCATGCATGTGCGCTACCTATCGGATTATGCTATGAACTACTTGGCGCTCGAGCGAAAACCGTCCGATGCAGACCTCTGATTGAGACGTTGCATGGTCTTTGATTTCATCAACAATTAAAATATGTAATGATTTTATAGCACTGAAAATGGAAAAACAAATATCTTATGAGAAGTAAAACCATAGGCCTATATACAGGGTGGAAGTGAAATAACCTTGCATATTCAAAGGGACGATAGAGTACACTTAAAGTAATACATTACGTAGTGCAGAGGGCAGGCCACTAGAGGGAACCCAAGAGGTGGAACTTAAACTGAGACGATTCGATCCGACACGGGATGGAATCCAGTGTGGATGAAGCATCAGCACGTAGAGCTGAAAACCCGGGTTCAAATCCCGGTGCCGGAGAGAATTTTTCTCCGTTCCACTACTCTTTCATCGTACGATGATTCAGAATATCTGCACGGAAACTTCATATGTACTTCGGTACATTAAAATAATATATAAGGTTAATCCAGTCTCTCCCATCATATCTAATCTCTCTCAGATCCATTTTAATATTATTCTCCCATCTACGTCTCGGGTCCCTAAAGATCTATTTCCCTTCGGCCTCCCAACTAACACTCTATATGCATTTCTAGATTCGTCTATACGTGCTACATGCCCTGCCCATCACAAACGTCTGGATTTAATGTTCCCAATTATGTCAGGTGAAGAATACAGTACAATGCGTGCAGTTCTGCGATCCCTGAGTTTATGTATCTTTAATGGAAAGTCTCAAAGCAAAACTTGTACTGAATTGAAAGGTTTTTTTTTTTCAAACTTTCGCATATTTTATCTGTTTTACTCCAATAAAAATTTGAAATGTTCTCTTTGATGATTTTTAGGACAATGTTTCATTCTGTAGTTCCAAATAGTAATAACTATATTCAGTTGCAGACTCTTCAGAATTTGCCTTATCCACATCATTAACTGGCATAGCTGGTTTTATCCAAAAATAATATTCAGTTTATTCGGGTTTTGATTTTCCACAAAATTAGGTTATTAAACTCTAATTACCGCCTAAACTATAACACAATGTGAACTAACATCATATTTTTCGTGTTTCAGTGACCAATAGTTTGAGTTTTAGGAGTTTTTTTTTTTTTACGAAATGTGGGAAATCATTTAATATGGACAATGCGAGTTCTGTATCTAATAGCCTCCAATGTAACTTCTGACGGCCTTCGAAATTCTGCATATGGCCAGCTTAGAAATTATTATAAAACAAATGTATTCATTCGAGGGGGGGGGGGAAGCAATTCTTATCATATTCGTAAATTTTACAGCTTGTAGAGTTTCCATGTGAATTAATTAGTAAATATTGTACTAAGCATTGAATATTGAACATTTTGATATATCATACGTGGTATTTTCTTATTATTATTAAACGGCTTATTGTTTATATTGAAATGGAGTAACTATGGCAACAGTCATGGTACAAACAGTTGAACGTGTCGCAGGATGTGGCGTGCTGTACACCGCCGATGAGGAAGGCAGCTACAACGCGCATGACCAAGTTCTGGGGGCTGCAGTGGGCGGCATCCCTCTGCGCACGGCCACCAGCTCGCCCTGGATGGCGGCGCTGGGCGAGCGGCTAGAGAGCGGCGCTGTGGACTGGTACTGCGGCGGCTCCCTCATCCGGGCGGACGTGGTGCTCACCGCGGCGCACTGTTGTACTCGTAGGTACAGTACTGGCTTCCTATACCGAGCTGCACTTCCTGTCACTCAAATTGAACACTTTATTGTGGACAATCTGCTCTTTCTCACACGTCATTCTGTCAGTTTTCCATATTAGCCTCATCGTTCCACTATCATAGTCCGTAAGGCAGCCGCGGCGAAAATGCGACTCACGAGCACATTGTGGCTCGCAGTGCTTTTCTCTCGCTTCCTACCTACAACCCCCACCCTCTCACTCACTGGAGTCAAACTCCGTTCTATTTGTATTTGTCTCGGACCTGCGAGTGGCGTATCGTCGCAATGTCTCTCTCGAAACCATGTACCTCTATAAAAAACGAAAGTTTCAAGTAGGATGGGAGGACGCATTCTTTTGCTTACAATATGATGAAAATATTAACGGTCTTACTAATAAAAGCTCTATATACAGACGTTTAACTGTCTTATACTTATACAATGAGTAGCTCGTTTATATGTCGTGTTTAAATTCCTTACTAATAATCACTACATACGTCGTGTATAACAGTATAACTGTTACACAGCTACGTCATAGTTTTGTCATTACTTCGTTACGAAAGGTAATAGAATATCTGAGGTTCTCTATTTCATCCGGTAGAGCGCTCTAGTGTGGCGTGTGAAATATCGATAGTACAACTGGCTATAATCGATTACCACTACATTTAGGTCAAAGAGTACAAGCTACAGCAATATTATTCTAATAATTCTATGATCTTTGGTTTGTTCTTCTGTGGTTACAAGGTAACCATCATCATAAAATGACAGTCGATACGAACAGCTGTTAGAGGGGCGGCCATTTTTTCCCTTTATACAACGCTTAAACAAGGGGTTTCGTGTATATAACTACTGCAAAGCAATTCCCATTGTATAGTTACAGCCTGTTTATACGTCCATAGCTTATTCATGGTTTATTAGTAACGTTTTCTGTCTCAACTGTGCATAAGTCTCGTATAAAAACTATACACGGTTTATTAGTAAGACTGTAAATGTATGATTTGTTCACAAATATTACTAGGAAAACGGTTGTATAACATAAAACGGCATTATAAGTTACTACATGTTACTGATGAAACATTAAAAGGTTAAGTGTTATTATTATTATTATTATTATTATTATTATTATTATTATTATTATCATCTCTGTACGTCGATTCTTTTACAGCAGATGTACGAATAATGCGGTTAGATTTTCAATTTTTTTATTGGGTTATTTTACGACGCTGTATCAACATCTAGGTTATTTAGCGTCTTAATGATATGAAGGTGATAATGCCGGTGAAATGAGTCCGGGGTCCAGCACCGAAAGTTACCCAGCATTTGCTCGTATTGGGTTGAGGGAAAACCCCGGAAAAAACCTCAACCAGGTGACTTGCCCCGACCGGAATTCGAACCCGGGCCACCTGGTTTCGCAGTCAGACGCGCTGACCGTTACTCCACAGGTGTGGACGATTTTCAATTTAAACTCACAATTTTACAATGTGACGTTAAATGAAAGCTAGATGTAAGGACTTGACAGATATTGAACTTTTCAAATCTTTGGAAAAAAAGAAATATTTGAAGCTTCGTTCTTTCGCTTGCTCTGTTGAAACCATGTTCGCTGTAACTTACGTTTGTGAAAAATTGTCTTCAACAATGAAAATAGTAAAAATCAAATTTAGATCACGACTGACAGACAAATACCTTCGTGATCAACTACGATTGGCAGTAAGTGACATAATTCCTGATTTTGAAACTTTGTCGCAGAGACATTCTGAAGACAGTTAATTTTAGATTGTGATAATGTGTCCTATGTTTTCTTGTTCATTTCTTTCTTCGTTACACGTCCTAAACATTAACTTCCCCTTCGGTTGTCTGCCTCCCTCCATAGGTGCTATGCACGTTGCAGCTTACACAGTGGCTCGGCGCACCATGGCCTTTTCGCCTCGGCTGCAGTAAGGGAGCGGATTCCTATGTAAATACATATACAGGGTGTCTGAAACATCCACGATCGAAAGAATATGATATAATTTATTGTCCACAACTCACTTGGTCATATTGGTTCTTCACATTCCTGTACACAGGCCAGCATTCCCTTTCTTTACATTACTTTTAACATTTTTTGCAATTTCGTCCCTCACTCTTATTGCCCTTAATCTTTATCACTCTTTCTTTCTTATCTATACTAACAATAAATCTTTAGCCAAAAATTTTCTGGTAATTTTCGATTTTCCAAAAATAATTGGTATTAACATGTATAATTAACCATCCTGAAACCGAAAATCGCTTTTTTGAAATTTTTGTTTGTATGTCTGTCTGGATGTTTGTTACCTTTTCACGTGATAATGGCTGAACCGATTTATATGAAAATTGGAATATAAATTAAGTTCGTTGTAACTTAGATTCAAAATACTTTATTTAAAAGGGGGGGGGGGTTATAAGGGTGCCCGAATTAAATAAATCGAAGTATAAGTATCTCGCTTATTATTAATTTTAATGAAAAATGTTACATAACAAAAGTTTCTTAAAAATAATTTCCGATAAGTTTTATTCTATACAAAATTTTGATAGGACTGACATTTAATGAGATAAATGAGTTTTAAAATTACAATAACAACGCCATCTAAGGCGCTGTACTGAAATAAAAACAAATGACTTCGTCTATAAGGGGTCTTGGACAACAACAATGGAAAGCTATTAAACATAGCCTACAGAGAATGTTTCTGTGTTTGTATGAAGTAATATCGGAAGCTAATTAATTGTTTATTATTTCACCATTGGAAAGTGTAGTTTATCTAGATGGACATAATTCTACAATGTATTACAGTAACTTCTGAAACATATAGCAAGTAATATAAAGTATACACATTAAAACTAAATGATATATCAATCTTCATTTAACTATGGTTGCATGTAATAACAATTAAGAAACATGTTAAAGGAATTGTCATTGCACCAAAAATGACCAAATGGACCAAAATGACCACATTTTAATTATTTAAATACAATTTAAATTAAGTAACACATTAAACGATTTATCCTTCTATCAAACACAAATGTTCCCTGGATCAAATGTCCTATTTTAATTATGTAATTACTTTATATTTATTTCTAACAGGTGTAGCGGAGCGCACGGGTACGGCTAGTAATAATAATAATAATAATAATAATAATAATAATAATAATAATAATAATGTTTTATTTTCGCTGGCAGAGTTAAGGCCATAAGGCCTTCTCTTCCACTCAACCAGCCTTAATCAATACAATACATATTTAAATTACGAATATTTACACTACACTTAAAAGGTTCTCCAGCAATATTCTTCAGTTAAGTTTTAACGACTAGTAGACTACATATTTATTTAAATTTAGATAAACGTATAAGGTAAAGTAGTAAATTAATTTATGAGCTAATTTAATGCAATCAATTATAATTAATTTGAGATAGCTAGTAAAATGATGAAAATTAATTTAATATAAGCTTACCAGAACTATGTTACAGGGAGAAAATATAACCTTACTAGAACTATGTTACAGGGAGAAAAAAATATATATGTCAATCTAAAATATATTTCTATAATGAGAATATTAATGTAATTGCCATTGGAGGTTTTGTAAATCTATTTAGAGAAATTAATGATAATAATAAGAATGGACAGATGTTAGTTTCATTATGTGTAATAAATATTAATCAGCAATTAATTTGTTAAGTAAGAATTTATGTAATTTTGACCTAAATGAAGTTACTGTCCAACAACCCCTTACATCACTCGGTAGCGAGTTCCAATTTCTAGCAACTGAAACTGTAAAAGATGAAGAATATAAAGATGTCTTATCACTTCCTTCAGTTTCATTCCGCTTACTGTCCTATAAGCCACCGGCGTGGCTCAGTCGTTAAGGCGCTTGCCTGCCGGTCTGAAGTTGCGCTCGGGCGCGAGTTCGATCCCTGCTTGGGCTCATTACTTGGTTGGGTTTTTTCCCAACCGTAAGGTGAATACCAGGTAATCTATGGCGAATCCTCGGCCTCATCTCGCCAAACCCATCTCACTAACACCAATCACATGGACGCTAAATAACCTCGTAGTTGATACAGCGTCGTTAAATAACCGACTAAAAAAACTGTTCTATACAATTTTCTATACGCTATTTCTACATTTAATTTCAGTAATGATTTCTGAATAAAAATATTATTCTTTCATTTTCTGGACAATATGATAGAATTTGTAACGTGTCTTATTTTTGATTGTATAAAGGACATATATCTTTTCTAATGTCTCCTCTTCTATTTTTTAACCTCCATATTCCCGATCTCCACCACGCTAGCCCCATCCTTTCTTCCTTGTTAACTTTTGTATGTTCTTTCTGTCTCCATATGATTTTCTGTTCTTTGCAATCTGTTAAAGATTTTAAACCATTTGAATTCCTAAACATTTCTTGTGGAACATGTAAGTAATAAGAAATATGTAAATTGCGGAATAATAATTTTTTAGGTCAGAAGGAGAGTAAATTCTTCCCTGTTGTTAACTTTTGTATATTCTTTCTGTCTCCATATCATTTTTCTGTTCTTTGCAATCTATTAAAGATTTTAAACCATTTAAATTCCTAAACATTTCATGTGGAACATGTAAGTAATAAGAAATGTGTAAATTGCGGAATAATAATTTTTTAGATCAGAAGGAGAGTAAATTCTTCCCTGTTGTTAACTTTTGTATATTCTTTCTGTCTCCATATGTTTTTCTGTTCTTTGCAATCTATTAAAGATTTTAAACCATTTAAATTCCTAAACATTTCATGTGGAACATGTAAGTAATAAGAAATGTGTAAATTGCGGAATAATAATTTTTTAAGTCAGAAGGAGAGTAAATGTCAAAAACCTTTTACTGGACAATAATAATGTTCAGTAGCTACAAATAAAAGTGTTCTTTGTAAATAATTTCTATTAAAATAATTTATTACTCAAGATAAAAAATGTGTGCTTTAAATTTTACTGTAACTTCTAGAAATAATTTCCGTTTAATTGAATCT